>NC_045738.1:8649715-8652918 GCF_008692095.1 Etheostoma spectabile | reverse complement strand
TTTTAGGAAATAGTCTTCTTCACAGAGGGCTTCAGAAATTTCATGTGGCATTATGGTGAACGGCTAAGGGTGTTTTTCCTGCAATCTATTGGAGAGAGACCATGTCCTCACAGAGACAGTAGACAGTGAGACAGCTGTCATTTGCGATTGGCCACCAGGCAACAGCTCAGACGATATGGCTTTTTGGAAAACATCAATCAACTTTATGTGGAGCATAATTTTTATTCTAAAAACCTAACCAGGGTTAAGAATCATAATGCTGTTTGGCATCATTTGTGAAACAATATAGTCGACTTCAGTAGCCTACTCATGGTATATCAATGAACACACAAACACATCCAATATCCCACAACACACCATGTGAATCACTCATTGACAGCACAACCCCCCACAACATCCAACATGAGGGAAAAACAACAAAAATACAAATGGCATGAAATCAAAGAGCTTTAACTCTCCCCTCTCTCAGCTCCTGCCTGAATGTAGGTTAGACTACTCTCCACTCAGACCATTAGTGCGTCTGACTCCACTATTCATTGTGAGTGAGAGGCATCTCATTTCCATGACAACCAGAAAGGATATGATACCTTCCCAGCGCAAATTAAATTCAAATTCAGCTTAATTTTGCTCTTTGGAGACACCGCACAGGGACATACGATATAAGCAGCGCATTGGACAGGTTAGACGCACAAAGTTGGGCTGATCAGACACAGATGATGATATTAGAGTGGGCTAAGTTCAACATGACATATGTATGATTTAGGTAATATAAACATGCATACACATTTGTTATTATTAATACGTTACTAGCTTGGATTTTGAGTCTGGCTAACAAGTAGCCTTCGCGCTATGAGGCAGAATATCAGACTCATTCATTCACAATTTACTTACTGGTTTGCTGTAGCGGTTCCGTCTTTACATGAGGTAATAACCTCGCATGAAATATCCCATTTCCGTCCAGAATAATTACCAAGAGTCGAAGTAATGGAGAGAAAAGCCTATAGCTTATAAAAAAACTCTCAGTAATATTGCAGGATGAGGATCAGGATGCATCGGCGACAAAAGAGTTTCTTCTTCTGACTTTTTCTGAAGTAGGCTACAAAAAGTAAAAAAAAATTAAACAGAACATTTAAAAATAAAAAAGATCTCCCGGGTCTTAAGGAGCGTGTCTGAGTCCGTTCCCGTGAGTGTGTCAGTGCTGATGGGTGATTTGCAAAGTGTGGAGTTGTAACGCGGGTTTGTTTATGTGCGCCGTCTGAGGGGAGAAAGTCAAATAGTGCATTTATGTGGGCTGAGCCTCCACATAGAGCGGCTGGTATGCGATACGTCAATGTGACGCCATGGGAGAGGTGACGTCACTCAAAGTAGAGCGCCCTCTCTTTCTCTCTCTCTCTCTCTCTCCTTCCTACAGTACCAGACACATAAGCCCCGCTCGCCGAGCCAGAGAGAGAGAGAGAGAGAGAGAGGAACAGAGAGAGCGAAAAAGAGAGACGGTTGATTTGATGTTTGCCGGTGATGAAGCCAAGGGAGATCCTGCGGGCGAGCTTGCACTATTAGGCTACTGATGAAGGCAGACACTTTGTGCATTTGGTTGGCTTTTAGTCCAAACTCTATCACTATGATGTAAAATAGGTTAAATTGAGAAAAAAAACTTTACTTTTACCTTAATATCAATTGGCTTGAAAAAGTAATAATAATAAGAAATCTTATGGGAAACATAAGAGTAGCCTATCAACACAATTTAAGGTGCTTCAAATGAGTATTTCAATTTTATTATAGTTATGTACAAATATTGCACTTTTATCAGATGTGTGCTACATTATGTGCTTTCAGATTATAACAAATCTCTGTCATATATGTTGTCATCATCCTCATGACACAGACCATCAGCAGCTTTAATTAAACCAACTGATATCTGAATTGCTTCTTTCTGAATAGTTGTATGACCTTTCTTTAACTCTAGTTATTTAAAATCCCCATCCTAAAGAGATATTTAGTCTATTAGCAGGTCTTAAAATCTTATTTTGTGAAGTGAAACAATCTGATTAGATTATTTCTCCCTTTCCCCAATACAAATCAATCAATTTCAGTAATGTCACTAAAATCAGACAGCGGTGTCCAGCTTGTTTCTGTCAAGACATTGACACTTATTTAAAGAAAAATCCTGACACAAGAGAAATTGCAGATTATCTCATCATATAGGAGGCTGATAGGAATGAAACTACCTGACTTGTTAAAATGGGTGTTTTTGTCATTAAAACATTTGATTTGCTTCCCATATCTTCAAAGTAAAGTCCTATGTCAAAAAGAAAATGTGACTAAGGTCATTTGACTCGGTCGGGGGGCCATTGCAACTCGCTTAAAATTGTGGTTAATCTAATTGCAAATACATTTGGTCAAGAGGGAGGAAATACTTTCAACCACCAGATCTGGCACACTTTTCTGGTCGACAAGATGTGAGAAGAAGAAGCCACCCTCCTAGCGTACTTAGCAACCTCAAAATTAAAAGGTGCCTCCGGAGCCGCTGAGAACAATAATTCACAACAGCAAATCACAAGACGCGTATTTTTCGGTCAACGTCCTAATTCTAACCAATGACGATCCCCGGGGGCGGGGGAAGCCTTGACGCACTGAGGCTCGTGATTGACGCAAGCCTTGCTACTAAATTTAGCACCTGGCCGACTGAGGCGGAGGGAGATAGCAGAGAGCCCATTCACTGGGCGTACCCGACTATTTTAGTGTTACGATTGTGATCCAGCCAAGCCAAATATAGTCGTAGGCAGGTATTTTTAGCCGTAAAGTGTGTCCCCGTTTTCATCTGGCAAAAGCCACCAGGGCGATATGATGTTTAGCCAAAATCAGCACACTCAGTGTTAACCTGTTATTCAGTAGGGGAATAGAGTACAGTCAGCTGATTTAACCGTCATACCCACAGAGAAACAACTCTCGAAAGTAAACATCCCAGTGCTCACAGCTTCTCTCTCTATCCGGGGACAAGGACAAAGATGAAAAGACCGTAGACCCGAAGATAAATAACCTTCGGTTCGTCAAGCAGATATATAGCTACAACAGGTTTGTACATGTGATGGTGGCATGCAAGCTTTGCATAGCAGCGCTGTTTCTTCCACATCTGCTGAGCACAGACTCCTTTTTATGTGTTTAATTTTTATTATATTTATTTTACGATAATAGAACCACTCGGG
>NC_045738.1:8643077-8649705 GCF_008692095.1 Etheostoma spectabile | reverse complement strand
ACTGTAGTCAGGACTCAGGACACACCGCTGCTGCAGGAGACGTTGTTGCATTGAGGGCGAAAAGTTGTTGGCTGAAGGCATAAACAGCCGTGAAGGAAGAGTGTGCACACTTTACCCATTACTCATGTGAACCCGTCTGCCTCGGGAAATCCCTGCGTGTTACACCTTGGAACTCTCTGGCCTGCAGATAAGAAAGCCATACATTTGCTTACATGGATAAAAACAGCCCTGTTTGAACATCAAAACATACAATAACCCACATTGTCCCAATTCATCACATTCAAGTATGCATCGACATGTGCAGACAATCCTACATTCCAGTCATGCTAAATTAGTTTGTAACATGCTTGGAAGACTGAGTGGTGATTAATGCTAGAGGACACTGTGGTCAGTCCCACAGCCAGGATCAGCTGCAGGTCATGCAGATCACATGCCACCAGGACTCAGCTAAAAACAAACAAACAAACTCCTGGAATGACAGTGCATGTATTTGTAATTTAATTTAATTTTAAATTTCCCCCCTTTTAGTTGACATTTCTTGAAACAGTTGTGAATAGTTTGCAGTATAGTTTCTTCCGTCTGATGGGGGTGATCACTGGTTTGGTCAAGTGTGTGACAGTGCAGGTGCATTAACTGCAGAGCGAATATTACACATTTCATGGCTAATCCTGGCTTCCTCACTTCAATTTTCTTTTCAGCTCTCAGATTTGTATGTTTTTTTTTTATCAGTTTGTCATGTGCCATCTGACATTGATTTAAAACTATTATCAGAGTTGTATGTCCGGTTCATCCAGGGTAAGCCCTTATAAATGAATAATTTATTTTATGAATGGGGCTTTAATAACTCTATCATTATTTGGAATTTTGGCAAATACTACTGCATCTCAATAACTTAGTTGTTCACGTTCCCCGTCAGTATCTATAAACATGCTTTGGTCATGTAAGGTAAAGTCTTGTAAATGGATAATTGTTCTTAAAAATGATGCATTTCTAATTGCCTTAACTAACTCCTCAGCTTCTTTTGTTAGTCTCTGTCTCCTGTCTTCTCCCTGTTCACCTGGTCTCTCTTCCTGACTGGTCAGGGTATCAGCTGCCTCAGCTGTGACCTCACAATGGTCATGTGTAATCCAGATTAACCTGCTCTCTTATTCCGCCAGACATGGAAGTGATTAGCGATTAGGACTGTGTCCTTTAAATAGAATTGGACGTGTGGGTAATTAACTGCGTCCACCAGCGTCTCGTGTCAGGTGAGTCATTCACACAGACAGTCACACAAGAACAAGCTCTTGTTGTTGTCCCTAAGGAGGACATTGCTTTACATACAATTCCTTGGAGACTCAGTCCACCCTTAACCATAACCAATACAAGCTTAATCTAAACCTAACCCTAATTTTAACCAGAGTTAAAAACCTATAAACCTATAAAAATCCTGTTTCTCTATGTGTCCCTGAGAATTCAGCACTTTTTACTTTGGACACCTATAATATGTCCCTAACGATTCCCCATCCCTGCCTTATACTGTGGTCAGAGCAGAATCAGAAAAGGCTATATTTCTTTATATACTTTGGCAAAAGGTTGGTGGAACAAGAACAAGGTTGTGTAGTTTTGTGAACAAACAACCATTCCACAAGTTAAAGAAATATAAATCTATTTATCAAACACTTTTTCCTCTGTACCCTCTGTTTTTTGTCCTTGCACTGTCATTCGTGCAATATTCCTTTTAATAAGATAAGAAAAGAGAACAGAACAAAAAAACTTGCTAAAGACAAGGTCAATCCAATCTTCTCTCTGAAATTTACTTGACATTGTTCTTGCTTTTTTTGCAGGGTAAAGTTCATTCTGACTGAGTTCCATGCAAAGCTGCCAATTTTTGCCAGACAGCGAAAACATCTTTGTATGAATGGTGAGTTCCTTTTTGGTAGCACTATTTCCTGCCAGACAAATTGAATTTTACAAATCCAATGAAGTCTTTTTGTTCCTCTTTTTCTTACTGCGTCTAAAACTAATTATCCCCGCAATAAAGAATTGCACTGACAGGTTGAGTGTCTGTTGCCTCTGTATAGGATTGTTAAACCTCTGCAGGCTTGTCAGAGTTGACAGTTTTATGACAGAGGAAGTTAGTTTGCATAAATGTGCCTCGTTGGGGCTGCGTGTCACAGTTGTTAGAACACAGCTGTAGTAATACAGTGGGGTAGCATCTTTCGGCCTCCTGTACAGAGCTGCTGACTGCATGGTGGGCATATTGCACCGAGGCACTCTGAACTCTGGCTTATCACAAAGCAGAAGTGAAAAGTGATTGTGTCAGTTTGAATGAGCTCTCTATGTCTACGGCCAAGGCACCAGCACTCAGCGCTCTGGTGACACTGGAGAAAGAGGAAAGCAGAGAAACAGAGGAAGGCTTTTATCTTCGTGTCACCAAATCTGCTCCAACTGTACGTCAGAGTGCAAATGAGGACGGGAAGGGGCGGGGGTGCGGGGGTGCGGGGGAGAGGATTGCTGGCGCAAAGACAGGATGCTCAATGGTGGCATTCTTCCCTTTCTGTGGACACACACACACACACACACACACACACACACACCCACACACACACACACACACACACACACACACACACACACACACACACACACACACACCACACACACACACACACCAGGGGGATTCCCCTGGGAGTACCCAATGTAGAAATACAACCCATCACTGCCTTATCACACCAGTGCCCAAAGACGAGAGAGGATGTAGAAAGTGTTCAGGAGCCACGACACAGGAGGTGTACTTTATATCACTCCCCATTTTGTGATGTTATCATGATGTGTTTTTGTGTGTGTGTTGTGTGTGTGTGTGTGTGTGTGTGTGTGTGTGTGTGTGTGTGTGTGTGTGGTTGTGTGTGGTGTGTGTGTGTGGGTTGTGGGTTGTGTGTGTGTGTGTGTGTGTGTGTGTGTGTGTGTGTGTTGAGAGGAGTAATGCGCAGCAGCTTATAATGTTCTTTAGTTTCCTTCGGATGTTTGATAATTTATCACCTCTCTTATCATTACCCTGCAGTGAAATTTAACAGCATGATTCACAGCTCTGCGTAAATTTTGGTGTGAGTGAATACCCAGCTCCCTGTTTGTCTTCTTTGTTTTGGAGCACATTTATCTGTGCATGTGTTTATGAGTTATGTATACTGTACTTGCAGTTTTACAAGACCTTCACCATGCATCCATACATTTCTCCAGAGCGGAGCTTTAGCGTTCTAGTTGGGCAAGCAAATGTTGTGGATTGTTTTTGTGGGTTTATTTGCACGGTTATATAGAAATATATCCATTAAAGCTTCTGCATGTTTTGTGTCAAGTACACATCATCTTACTGTAAGTGCATATGTGTAGTGTCGGGAGGAAGATACATGGAGGCTCGTTTTTACAGAGGTCCACAAGTGCAGTGTCCTTACATGGTGTGATTATCTTTACATCAGTTTAGTAATATGATGTTATAGACATCATATTACTAAACTGATGGAATAGAAACACTGTATTATTCTCAGGTTTTGTGATGTGAAACTGGTTTGACTCCTTATATAATAACTATTATTGTGAGTATTGTCTGTTTGTCTACACCCTTTAAGTCTGGGTGTACTGGCAGACAAAGCAGATATCTCCATTATTAGCCAGTCTGCAGTTATGTGCTGGGGCGGAACAACTGTCAGTTGCAGATGCAGACAGTATTCAACCAAATGGGTAACAGAAGTCGTTCCATGTTTAATAAGACGCTGCAGCAGCAGTAGAGCAGTAATTAAACGTAAGAAATGTATTGTAGGGGTTGGACCACTTAAAGGATGGGGATATCAGTCATGTCAGTTCCCCAAAGATCAAACAGGTTGTGAACAACTAGATGGTGCACTAAACATTAGTACGTCACGCAAATGGGAAGGTTGCTTATTTACATTCTGGTGTTACTGTCAGAGCAGATCCACAGAAGAGATTTTTGTCATTAAATCAAAGTCTTTCTCTCTGTCCCGTATGTGCAGTGTTTGACACTAGAAGGCTTTTTTCCTATTCATCTATTAAAGGGAAAGTTTATCGGTGCTTACCTTGAATTTGAGTTTAGAACATGTACATACTGTCATGGACCATCATGCAACCTGTGAGTAGGAGACATCTTGTCCAGCAGGTACATAATTTGTGTATTTATAGATTCTGGATTTTTCAATCATGGAATAAAGGTTAAACTTTTTTTTTGGGGGGGGGGGACCATATCAGACACATAATACTACTACTACTACTACTACTACTAATAATAATAATATAAACCTCTATAAACCCATGATGCTTATGGTTTATATTAACGCACAAATCTCCCTCTAGGCATTGAACCCGATGACATTAAACAATTTTGGTTTTTGAGCAATGGCATCAGATGAAACATTTTTACCACGTGCCTCCCAGGTGTTTCTTTTTTTGGACTTTGGACTGTCTGGTTTTCAATTATGCCCTTGTGTCTGAGGTCACTTAGGTCATCTTGCATTAAAAAAGGGAAAAATATACTTGCACCTGCCAATCAAAAACATAGCTTCTTATCTGTCATGTAAGGTTACTGGAAACAAAATAGTACATTACTGGTAGGTATTATGTTTACAATTTTTTTCAACATATCTTTATTGAGTTTTCAAGGGGCACATGCAACATAAAGGAAGACAGCCACAGAGTAAAGAATAATGCCCTCTTTTTAGCCCACCCGCAACCCCTTAAAAAACAACTAGACAACAGAAAGAAAATAAATAAATAAACACAGACGGTTTGCACAGTTGAGGCATACTCAATGTAATCAGTAAAAATCGGTTACTTAAGCCATTGCATGCCATCTGGAAATATACTTTGAGATCTCAGACAATGCTAGACCATAGAGGCCACTCCGAAGAGCCCGTGTACCATCTCTGAGCCAAAAGCTAATCCCTTCTAATGGGAGAAGTCCTAACACACTCTAAGTCCATTGCAAAATTGTGGGAACAGAGTCCGAGATCCACAGAAGAAGAATGCATCTCCTCGCATTAAAGAGAAGCACCTCCAACAGCCTTAGTTTGGAGGAACAGAGACCCATTGCTTTAGGACTTAGCCCCAAAATACAGCCGCCAGGAGTTAGAGCTAGTTTGTTCTTGAATATAACATCAAGTTCCTTACATATTTTGACCCAGAAGTCATTAATAAAGGGGCATTGAAATATACATTGGAAATATGTACCTTCAGACGTCTTACATTTAGCCTGTGTATGACCCTAAATTGCATCTCCCTGGCTTTGTTGGTAAATAAGCAACCTGCAGGGCCTGACCAAACCCCATACCAGACATCTCCTAAGAAAGTCTTCCCAAAATCCGCTTCCCAGAGAGATCTGATGTGGACCGTACAGTCACTGGTTGAAGTTGAGAGGGCCTTGTAAAACCTGCTAATAGGTTTCCTGGAGTCAGACTTCAGGAGAGACTTTTCCAAAACTGAGATGGAAAACCCATTAGAAAACAACCTAGTATTAGAAAGAATGATTTTTTTTTTGAATGAATTTGCAAATATCTAAAAAAGTTATTCTGTGGAAGATTGTACTTCTCTCCTAGCAGATCAAAAGGCAACAAAGTGCCCTCTGCCAGCAAGTCACCCACAGTTTTTATACCCCTACTAAACCACATTGAGAAGGCTTGGTTGACCAGACCAGGAGGAAAATCTGGGTTCAAATGGACAGGTGTACGTTTACAATTTAAAATTAAAAAAAGTGAATTTAAGTTTGTGTGTGTGGGTGTAAATTTTAAGATAGTGTGTGGAAATATAACAGTGGGCGGAAGAGTCACCTTAGTATAGGCAGTTGTTTAAAGGCCATTTTCTAGGAGATGTCAGAAACAGGGACATATGTGAGTCTGTGTGTGTTAGCGTGTGAGATGTGGTTTTGTTATTTGAGTTCAGACATTGCAGGATTCCCCCTTAGACTGTTTAGATCAATATACCAGACAACAAACAGGTAGAATGTCATCATAGCTGAGGTTCAGTAGGTGTCCACTTCTAAAGACATTTTGAGCAGTGCAGCAAGTGACGGAGGATTTACTAAATATTTGCAAGCTAGGAATAACTGTGAGGGCCTGGAATGACCCTGCAGATGCTATTATTACAGTTTGGGGATTTTGGCTGCATGCAGAAGTGTGCATACCTTTATGTATTTGAGGATTGATATTGGTGTATTTGTGTATAACCTTTGCCCTTTAGTTATTCACATCTGGGCTCTGCTTTGAGGAGACACTTGTGCACTCTGGCTGAGTGCCCTGCTAACTTCCATTAGTTTCGCCCCCGCTTATGCCACTCCCACAACTTTAGCCCAGGTATCTGCTTGACAACTTGTAATTGTAGTTCAGGCTTACTTCACATAAAGGAGTGATGACATTTTGGTAGCTGAGTCAGTGTCTTTGTTGCCCTTCAGTTATTCAACACTTGAGCAGAATGTGTGTGCGTGTCTTCTGTGATTTTTAATCTGCGTATGGGGTCTAAATATGTGCTCAGTGTTTGATGCTTTCTTTCTTTTCTTTCTGGGTCACAGGCTGACATGACTGACTGACATGGGCATGTGCGCGAAGACAAACACACACAAACAAACAAACAAACAAACACACACACA
>NC_045738.1:8633886-8643067 GCF_008692095.1 Etheostoma spectabile | reverse complement strand
CACACACACACAGATAAACAAGTGGTTGCATTTCTGCATGAGTCACAGTCGTGGGCAGAGGTGGAAAGTTTCCTTGTTTGGGCTATTCCCCCCTGCTGACACTTTTGATACTTTTTTGAAGTATCTGAAGTGTTTCTAATGCCAAGTCAACTTGTAGTGGACAGTGGATTCACATCATACCTGCTCAGACTACAGACATCCTGACTACTATCCCTCTCTTCCCATTTGCTTACTGACAGGATCACACACATACTGAATCATCACCCTGAATCTATCCATACTACCACCACAGCTACTGCTACTACAGTTACTATTACTTTTATTCCTAGTCCTACTCTTGTACACTACATTAAAAAGATAGCATGTATGTGTTATATTTCACTCCGTCATTACAAGTAAATGTAAATGACTTATATATATGATTCTTATATTGCGCTTTTCTAGTCTCATTGACTACTCAAAGCGCTTTTACAAAGTACAGGAACCATTCACCATTTACACGCATTCATACACTGTGGCCAAGGCTGCCGTACAAGGTGCCACCTGCTCATCAGATAAACACTCACACACATTTACACTCCGACGGTGCAGCATTGGGGGCAACTTGGGGTTCAGTGTCTTGCCCAAGGATGCTTTGACATGGGACTGAAGGGCCAGGGATTGAACCACCAACCTTACGATTGGCAGGCGACCGCTCTAACACTGATGATGCTGACAAGTGATTATTTAAAACTGATACTACTACTACTACTACTACTACTACTACTACTACTACTACTATATTACTACTAATGATGATGATGATGATGATGATGATGATGATGATGATGATGATGATGATGATAACAATAACAATATATAGTGCCTTTGTCGGTTTCCAGCAAGATGTCAGGAGCTGTGGTGACCTTTCACGGAGACTTGCTGTGACCCGGTACCATTCAACCAGGTGACTCTTTTTCTTTTCCAATTCGATGATCACATTCTGCTTTATGATGAATCATGCACAACTTGAAGATGCTGTTGGGATAACATTTCACTGGAATTGTACCTCGTACGATTTCATGTGAAAAATATAATGGATTGATTGATAATAACATGCTTGTTTTGTGTGATTTTCACAACATAAATGTGCTATTTTAAAGTAGATGCATAGCATCTACTTAAGTCTACATGCATTTTAAATAGAGCTGCAACAGTTAGTCAATTATTCAATTAGTCGATCAAAAGAAAAATCATTTGGGATTGTTTTGGCAATCTTTTAAGTGTTTTAATATTTTTTAAACAAATTACCAACTATTTGCTGGCTTCAGCTTCTTAAATATGATGATATGCTGCTTGTTGTAAATTAAAAATAACAGTAAGTATAATATTTTAGTGTTTGTTGCTTCCCTAGTTAAAATCTTTTAGAAATAAAAATTTGCACTAGGAAAATGACCACAACTGAAGTGCTCTTGAGCAAGGCCCTAAACCTTTAACTGCTCAAGTTTAGCAACTTGGCAGCCATCAGATCAAACTGTGGTTGTACTGGGCCGCCTCGAGATGTGAAAGTGTGTAACTGGGTGACATGAACAGGGTGTGAAGATAGTAAAACTTAACTAAAGAAACATAAGACATTTTGCAGTTTTAAACCATGTTTACATAAAAGGGACAAAATCATATTTTCTGCTGTGTTACATTATCACAGTATATGTTGATGTTTGCATATTAATTGGCAGCCATTTAAAATCTCAGGACTTTTTGACTTTGTATTGCAGGTATTCGTTTTTGTCACAGACTCTGGTAATTATCTGTATTCCCAATATATAGACTTTCATTGAGACGCGTTCACTTATTTTTAAATTATATATATATATATATATATATATATACAAGAGTTAACAAATACTAACAATGTTACCAAGCTTCTGTTTACTCTCATATAAACAATGCACAAATGGAATGCTTTGAAGGCTGTGCAGAGAGTTTGATGTTAATGGGACATAATAAGTTTAGGAATATAAACTTCAGGAATGTGCATCTTAGCTAAGAGAGAGGGAACAGGAAATGTTTGCTTGTAAGGAGGAACCAGTCTGATCATGTCTGGGGCTGTCTGTGAGCGTGCACATTTGTATTGGTGCGTGGCTGCTTGTATTTGCATGTAATATATGTTTAGTTTTTTTAATTAATTTTTTTTTTACAAGTTGACTCATTAGGTGTCATTCCATTTTCAAACCGAATTACCTTTTGACATATTGTATGGTGTGGGTGGATGGGATCAAAATAATTTCTCAATTATAGTGTCACAGTTTTACAATTTATATTTTGATAAACGGATGGTTGACCTTTAGGGAGGTTCATCAGGTTCATCAACTGCTTTCAGATTATTTTGTTTTAGCTATCACTGCTGATTATAAATATAAAAAAGAAACTTGTGTCACTAATCACTAATCCTTGTCAGGATTGCAGATGACCTGAAGGTTTCAATCTTTAGGGAGAATGTGAAACATACTTCATTCAGTCAAAACCAGAAACAAAACAACCTCACTTCTTATTTGGGTCCAGTTTTGAGAGCTGTTGGTCTTTTTAGGGTTTCAAGATAAAGTAATATAATATAACCACGCTTACAATCGTTTTGAATTTTCAAAAAAGATTTAAGCAGTGGGCAAATGTAAACAACATACATCTTCTCCAACTTTGAAATTGTTTTCAGTAATACCAGACCATTTGTATGTGTATTTGCAGTAAAAACGTTCATTTACAGAGGCCTGAGTTTAATGCATGCGCTTTTAATACACAAGCACATGCAAAAACTGTTAAATAGTAAGGATTTTAATGGCTCGGAATATGAATGTTATAATTAAAAGAACAGCATGCTTTCTCGTCTTGCTTTAAGACTGAAGATGATTAGTTTGCACAATTAAAACATGGTAAAATACATATATTAGTAAAACTAAAAGGACATGTGCAGGGTCGGAAGGAAGCAAATGGGCTTACACAAATAAATAAAATAAAATAAAGTCATCATTCACATCAGATAAACAAGAATAAATAGGGCAGGTAAAATAAATGTTAAAAAGGAACATACAATGATAAAAAAGAAAATCAATTAAAGGTAAAAGATACTCTTTTATGAATTAATTAAATAATAAAAAAATACTTAAATGTAATACCCAGTGATACACTGTACACAGTTTTCTGTATACAGTGTTGCAAATAGCAGGTTCAACACAATTCATCAAGGAGTGAACCTGAATAACCTCATGCAGTCAACAGCGACAAGGATCCTCTTATAAGTTTAGCAATATTTGATTCCGTATTCTCTTTCTTGTTCATTATCGTGTTAGCTGTCTTAGTTCACTTTTTTTGGAAGAAACGTAAAGTCAGTGTGCTATAACGTGAACAACATCTTGCCATGGGTTGCACAAGAGGATTAATTTGGTTGTTTAAGTTGGCTTCCCCTTAACCTTGACCTTTTCTTTTAAAAAGATCACATCTTATGATTCACCGCAGCTGAACTTTGACTTTTAAATTTCATCTTCTTCTCACGATTGAAACCCGGTGCTCAACAATTACCTGGGTTCGGGAATCTTGGTATATGCATTATGGCATATCATGGCTACTGCGTGGGCACTAGCAATAAACCCAAACCACTCATGGGTGCCATTGTGATCTTCCAAGAAGCCATTGGTATGCAGTGAGAGACACTCCCAGAAATGTTCATAAGAATCCCTCCTGATGCTTGGCCTGCTGCATACCTAAAGAGCAAGTATTTACGTGTGCCGCTCCCAATGACTGGAAGTACTGACTTGTGTGGGAGTGGAGTGCCCTATTGACATCTTTTGTTGCTGATGTAAGAGGGAATTCCAGCATCAGAATGTGTAATTTTCAGGAATATTGGAAATCAAAAATCTGTTTCATTGTAAGTACGCCTACATCCAAATACCTACCTGCTTGTGCTCTGCTGCAATCTGCCTGCACTGATATCTACATAGGGTGTCTTTGCGCTCCTGGGATCCACTGCTTACAGTTACAGATATGTGACAGATTTAGGAAATCAAGCAAAGAGATTTGAACCTTGCTCATTAACATGTAATAGATAAACCCTCTGAAATATTAAAATAATATAATATATTTTTTTTAATCTTAGCATTAAAACTTTTTTGGGAAAAAATATTTTTTACCATTGCATAAGTTATTCATTCTGTCATCATTGGAAACAAAATAGCTGTAAGCACAAGCAGGCATGATGTGAACTGGAGGTTTGATAAAGTAAATTTTTTGTTAAAGCGATAATTAATTCAGTTCTATGAAGTTGGTGATGAATAAACTGACAACTTTGTTGTAAAATTGGTGGAGAGCTCCTGTAATAGAATATACTGTAAAACTCATGATTGACTTGTTGACCCATAATGTGACAAAACTGTACTAAGATTAAAATACACACATTACGAAACTAACAATTGTTTTATTTATTTTTAAAACCTTTATATTTTGCTTTTCACTGGTGTATCTTTTTTCTCTATTCAATATTGGTCTTTTTTGTGATCAATTTTTTTTTTAATTTAAAAGAACCAAATAAAAGTGCAAAACATTGGTCCAGATACCACATACAGAAGAAGAAGTACAGTGCACCTTTTCTACAATTCTTCCTTGCGATCAAATGTTTCACTCTAAAACAAAGAGAGGAAATACAGGAAGAAGGGAGACACAACAAAAACACACCAGCAACAACAATGTCTGCAGCTCACAAACAAGACACACAGAAACAGACATAGACAAACACACAAACAAACAAACAAACAAAAAAACAAGAGGCATTGACAGGGAGACCGGCTTAGGACAAACCTACACATACAGACAGAAGTGAGAAGGCCGTAGCACAAATCTACAGTATGAACTTCAATGATCCCGCAATGCTGAGACAAGTGTCTAAAGACTTTCCTGGGGCTCAATTTACGTATATCCAGAAAGTAAAGGGTCCAAGTACAAATTGACAAGTCATGAGGTTGTTTCCAATGGGTTACAATCGTTCTCTTGGCCGCTGTTAGTCATGTCAAGTCAAAAACAGCACATTTTTGAGTTTTAGAGAACTGAAGGGCATACAGATCGTTCAGAATCAAACCATTGACAGTACAGAAATATTTTACTACAAATGCATACTGGTGATACCATAATCAGTTGGTGAATAGCTTGAGCCTGATGCTCTAGAGAGAGGACAAATAGTGCAGGACTCAAGGGGCAGCCTTGGTGGGAAGATCTAGAAACTGGAAGCAAACAGGAGGAAGTGCTTCCGGTTAAGACTCGGGCTGAGGGATTAGAATACATAACTTTAATCATACCAAGGAATGTGTTACCAAAACCCTAAGACTGACCATAGAAATTACCATTAAAGACCATCAAAGGCTTTCATTGCGTCAAGAGAGAGAAATGACTTTGGGGTCTCACTGTCTTCTGCCACATCAACAATGTGGACAAGGCGTCTAACATTATCTGCTGCCTGTCTTGTTTTTACAAATCCTGTTTGGTCAGAGTTCACTAATTGTGACATGAGACTCAAAATAATGGGCTAGGAGTTTTGCAAAGATAGTCGATAGTTAGAGCACTCTGTAGGATTTAAAAAAAATCCTTTTTCAAGATTAAGGAGATCAAGGCCTCAAAGATCAAAGCCTGGTGATTTTCCTTTTGCATATTCTGTACTGCCAATCTTAGATCCTGTAAAGTGATCAATTTGTCTAAGTTAGCTGATTCCTATCCAAAGTAACCTCTTATTTATACAAATTGGAATAAAATGTCTGAAAGGATATATTTATTTCAACAGGGTCAGTTCTAATATTAACATCTGAGTACTTAACCTTTCTTGATCTTTAGTGTTGCCGGGTAGAGCAGGAAAAAATCCAGACCCTTGACTCATGCTGAATCCATGATTTGATAGAAGGCTTGGCCGGGAAGTTGCTGTAGTTCGAGGAAAAGCGAATCTTTCGGCCTCCGACCATTGGCAGAGATTTCTGCGCAGCTTGTAGGATCTCCTTCCTGGTTGTGTAGCAGAAGACGTTGAAAATCAACGTGTGATTAGTAGTGGTGTTCTTCTTTGGGCTATCACTGTAAATTTGGTTGGCTCTCATAATCTTGATCTGAACATCTGCCAATTTCTGTCTTAGGCAGGAAGTGCGAGAAATATTGAATAGGATTAGAGCCTTCTAGCCCCTCTTTCAGCCCGACGATGCAGATGTTGCATCTTTGGTTTCTGTCCTCCATATCTGTTAGCTTCACCTTCTGCTCTTGAAAAGCGTGGCAATGGCAGTCAAGAGTACTTGAGTTTCTCTCCACAGTAGTTTTAGATTGTCCACATCAGATCTGATAGAGCCAAGGATTGCAAAGAGATGCTAGCTGGCCATGGACAGCAGTTAGCTTCATGTCGATCCCAACCAGTTAAATCTGAGACTAATTCTGAGAAAAACTTGGTTTGAGGTAGCTTTTCTGATTCTCCAGTAATAACTCTGCAATGGTATCTGTATTGCCGTGTTGATTGTTGTTCTAGTTTGCCATTCTGCTTTAAATTACTCTATTGAGCACAAACGGATATCATATCGGAGTTGGAACCATATAACACAACTATTTGGCAAAATTGGGCCAAGAGCCATACGTTATCTCTCTGTCGAGCCAATCATGTGACTCTCAATATTACAGTCTTAAGAGTGTGTATTCTTCAAACAAAGTAATTTTTGAATCGTCAAACAGCATCTGAAACATAGCCGTCTTCTCCAGTTTAAACAGTTCACTGCTTCTTGTAGCCCCTGGTTGTCTGCATGCAGCTACTAGTGATGGATTTAGCAAATTGGGGGCCCAAGGCGAAGGTATGCATGGGGGCCCCTCCATCTGATATTTAGAAGAGAATGAAAAAAAATGTACAGACTGAATGGTAGATAAGAAGGTAAAGCTTGGGGAAGTAAAGGTTGGTGAGGGTAGAAAAAAAACCTTCCCCTTTACACCCTGCATACACTTCTTTACTCCAAAATGAAGATGGAAAGCAGAGAACAAAGTGTAGCACTACACAACCGAATAATCATGATGGAACCCAACAGAGGAAAACAGCACTATTTATTCTTTTTTAAGATCAAATCAATATCAATATAACCAGAAAGACAAGCAACTAGGGTAAACTTCCACAAACAGCCATATACTTAGCAAAACATCACAAACAGCCGCATACTACATCACAAACCTTCATATAATTAGAAAATATTGCCAAGATGAATAATTAAACTTTGTATATGTGAGTGAGTGAGTGAGTGAGTTTGTAATTGGCATTGCACTTCCGAGTGACATTTCAAGCATTCTATAAACAAACCTATGTACATGAGTGTGTGTGTCTTTTTTCTTTTTTCTTTTATTTGAGCTGCTTGGGTAACTGTTTCATTTTTGCGTTTACACTCGTCTTGCTTCATCGTTGTTTGTGTACTTCTTAGTCCTCCTGTCACTGTGTGTTTATCTTCGCCCCATGCACCGTTACGGCCTATTCCATTTCATTGTGAAAGTAGGGGTTGTAGTACGGGCTAGTACATTTCATTGTGAAAGTAGGGGGTGTATTACAGCATAGACATAATAAAGAGTAGACGCTGCATTGGTAGGCTGAGCGCGAGAAATCCAGCCGCCATCTTGGACCGGTCATACTCGTTACTTAGCAGCAGAAGATACAAGATGCCAGAGCACTGTGGAGCATATTCCTGCTCAGATCGGCAGATTTTTTTTAATCTTATCTCTTTAACTCTGGGTTCTGTAATGCATTTTGTATCTGTGTTTTGAAAATTGCCACATAAGTTAAGTTTCGCGAGTTTTAAAGGGAGATTCAACCAAGTAAATGTGCAGTTTAAATAAAAACTGCCACTTTCATTTCATACTGCTAACCTACTTTGAATAAGTACTGGTACGCGTGCTTTGTTAGGGGTGCAAGATATATCAACGCAATATTGTTACACAGCACATCGTTATATAAGTGAGTATTATGGTATGACCTATACGTTATTCTGGGTGTGCAAAAGCAGCACTAATGTATGGTTATCTTGTTATTACATTGGGATTGTCTCTGGTTTAGTTGGGATTTGTTTGATAAGACTTGCACTTCCTTATAAGAGATATATATATATATATATATATATTGTATTGTATATATCTATATTATATATGTATATGTATATAGCCTTTCATAGAACAATGTGCTTGAGAAGTAACACAACATAAAGAGGTGGATTAGTCCAAATACTTCGTAAAAAGCTGAGACAACTGTCCTTGATCACATATCGAAAGTCGCGATATGCAATATATAGTTTATTTTGTGGAGCTGGCTGTCCTGTTAACTTTATTTATGCATTTTATACTGTCCAACCA
The DNA here is from genome assembly GCF_008692095.1 of Etheostoma spectabile. NCBI lineage: Eukaryota > Metazoa > Chordata > Actinopteri > Perciformes > Percidae > Etheostoma > Etheostoma spectabile. The sequence continues at coordinate 8,634,703 of NC_045738.1, read as the reverse complement.
GTAGAACCCGTCCGTTCGGTAGGACATGGGCCTTAGTTATTTAGTCAGTGGACCAGTCCAATTTGACTGTCAGTGTAATAACCTTTTGTTGTAAGAAAACTTGTTTAATTTGTTATGAATCCATTTTGTAATTTACATATGTTAAAAATATCAGAATTCATATCGATGTTGTAATATCACATTCTGTCAATGTCGTGCAACCCTAGTGTGTTTGTGTGTGTCTGTGTGTGTTGGGAGTGCGGCTGCTAAATGCCAAGGTCCGGGAGGTGATTGATGCAGAACAACGTGGTGCTGTGTGTGTGTGTGTGTGTGGTGTGTGTGTGTGTGTGTGTGTGTTTGTGTGTGTGTGGGTGGTGTGTGTGTGTGTGTGGTGTGTGTGTGTGGGTGGGTGTGTGTGTGTGTGGTGTGTGTGGTGTGTGTGTGTGTCAGAGAGAGAGAGACAAATAAAAAGCTTCAAGTAGACTCTAATAACATAATCATATTGTTTCTTGTACTTAAATATCCAACTTTACGGCCACTTTCTGTTTCTTCTTCCCTGTCATATTTATAATGTGTGATTTGCAAAATACCCCTACATCACATATGGGATGTAGGGGTAATTTGCAAATACCTATAATTTACAAATGATACATACACCGAGGATGTCTGGTCTAGGGTGACCAGACGTCCTCGCATTTAGGGGACAGTCCCCGTTTTTGGTTGTCTGTCCCTAACTAAATACAGAGGAATAAAAGCTACCTCTGTCCCTGTTCTGTTTTTAAAGACACAACATTAGGTTTTTCAATCTGATTGATAGTCAAACTGGAAATGTCCCTGT
>NC_045738.1:8633782-8633876 GCF_008692095.1 Etheostoma spectabile | reverse complement strand
TTTTCTCCCTTTTTGGGGATTATGTTCCCAGTTTTGATCTTGGACGTCTGGTGAATGTATATCAAATCAGAATATTCTATTACTGTTAAGCCCA
>NC_045738.1:8625879-8633772 GCF_008692095.1 Etheostoma spectabile | reverse complement strand
TATGAATATTAAAATACGCCTAACCATGTGTCCTGTTTTATAGCTACATGTATGAAAAAAAACCATGAAAATCAGTTTTGTATTCAGTGAGATTGATTAATTAAACGCGCTGAAAGCTCATTTCACCTGCCAAACACATTACACTGAGTGGACCGGTCCAAGATGGCGGCCCCACGTCTCGTCAGCGCCAATAGGCAGCAGCGGTCGATGCGCGTCTACTCTTTATATGTCTATGTATTACAGACTATGGACTAGTCCATGTCATTGTGAAAGTAGGGGGGTGTATGCGATGGGACAAATAACCATGAACTGGACATTTTAACGTTTTAACGTATTTTTTAAGAATATTAATACAATTTACCATGATTTTTTAAGCGTTCATGATGATAAGGGGCTTTTTGTTTATTTTTTAATATTTTTGGAGGTTGGTTGGGGGCCCCCCTACTGCAACCACTGGTAGGGGGCCACAAGCAGCCGCCTACCTATGCCACTACGTTAAGACCGCCACTGGCAGCTACAAATCTGCATTCTTCTTCTCATTTATTGTCTGTGTGTTGAGTCACCCACATCCTCGTGTGTGTTTCTAAAACAGTAAAATATTGCTCCACTCAAATCAAAGTCAAATCTTTGACTGTTGCCAGACTAAATTCAGGTCAATAGCAGGTCATGAATTCACACTGACCCACTTAGCCAGTATGCCAACAGCCCCCTCCTTCCCCACAACACCTTCACCATCAATGTCTCTGTTCCACTCTCCTCTCCCCTTACTCTTTGTACCAAGAGACAGCAAGAGAGGAACACTCTTCTCTCTTTGTTGCCCTCTCTTTAAACTCACCACTCAGTCCTTCCTCTTCTCTGTCTTTCCTCTTCCCCTCTCTTCTTTCCCCCCTTGTGTTCCTTTGCTCCATGAGTGGAACTTCCACTGCAGCTTCTATCCAGGAACAGACTTCCACTGTGGAAACACAGCTACATAATGCAGCTCCAGTTTGCTTTCCACACTGAGCAGGGGAGGTGGAACTTGGCTTCATGTCAATGCATCCACACACAAATTATAGTTTAACAGCCAGCGGACATCCGAAACAAATGCAATATGCAAAGCAAAGGTCTATATCTGTCACTGTGTGTGTTGTTTTTGATCTTCTCCTAAAAGACACCTGCTATACTTGGCTAGTTATCAGCATTAATCGAGAATAGACGTTGATCGGAGCTTTGGGGCACACGCACGCACGCACGCACGCACGCACGCACGCACGCACGCACGCACGCACGCACACACACACACACACACACACACACACACACACAAACAGAGTAAGAGTCATATTCAAAGAAGACAGGAATAGAAACAGAATCCATGAGTCAACCACATTGGCGTAAGCAGTAGCCATTACCTCAACAATGACCACGATAAGTAGCCTTCTGTCTGTCTGTCTGTCTGTTTATCTGTGTGTGTGTGTGTGTGTGTGTGGCTTTCAAAGGTGCTTTTTCCATAGTCAAGATATTCCTTTTCTCCATGAACATATCTGGTCTTTATATAAGGTATGGGACTTATATAATTCTTGGCACTTTAAGTGTATGTGTGTGTATCTGGAAAGCTTTTGTGTGATTGTATGGGAGTCTGTGTGTCCGTGACGCCTTAGAAGCTCTCCTGGCCACGGCTGTGGAAATGCTCCACTGCCCCACTCTACTCAGTGGGGACAGTGGTGGAGAGGTGGATAAATGAATGGGGAGTGGATTGGGGGGGCTCTGATGGTTGGAAGGAAAAGAGGAACTGTTAAACTATGGAATTGCCAAAAAGATGGTGGTAAAATGAGAGGGGAAAAGTTTTGCGTAAACCAGAGCTCCTTGGTTTTCACTTTGTTACTTTACGTTGAAGTGTGACAGGCTTATGTGATGTCACTGTCACAGTTTACTTTGTTTCTTGTTTTGTTTGTTGTGACTGTTGATGCATGCATACAACATGGTGTTAACTCACTAAAAAAGCAATTTAAATGTTCATGTTAAGTAGCTGTATATTGTCAATATTGAGTTTTATTACTCAGTCCACCACTTCAGTCCACACTAAAATATGTCAACATCTATTGGATTGATTGCCATGATCTTTGGTACAGACATTTATGGTGCCCAGAAAATGAATCCTAATGACTTTGGTGATCCCTTGACTTTTCCTCAAGCGCAGATCAAACTTTAAATTTTTCCAGTACTTTGGTTCATGACTGAGCTGCTAGCATTGCTGTAGAGTGTTGTTAAAATTCACTTAAAATTGGCAGTTGAGTTATTTTTAAAGCTTGATTTTGGCTGCTGGTTTGTGGTCACTAAAGCATGGCTTGTTCATGAGTTTGTTGATAATGAAAGGTCTCAAAAATTGTCTAACCAATCCAATATAGGATCCCATCAATAAATCTTCCCTTTGTTAAGCTTAAATTGTTACATTTTTGTAATTTTGTTTCCCCTCTGTGTACAGGCTTATAGTTAATACATAAATTTTTCATTTTTTTTAAAATCATTTTTAGTTTGTTGACATCATTTACTTACAACATTTCCTTGGTGTCTTGTGGCAAGTCAAATGACATTGTCCTACTGGCATGCAAATAAAATGTTTAGTGGGCTATTTTCAGTTCTCTCCCTCGTCTTTTGTTTGATGAAGCATGATGACTTTGAAAGTAACAACATATGTGTTAATATATTCATATATTTCAGCGTAGTGTATTTCAGTGTGCAGAAGTAACTTTTTCATATGTATTGGAGGGGCTGCCCTTACTTTGCATTTTGGGAAGCCCCATTTGGAGCTGTGTCCTGTTAGGGATTTGCATGCTGGGTAGAGGCTGCAGTAGTATGTGCTAGTTCTTTGCAACTCTTCATGACACTGATATACCAATAGGTTATTAGCTGTCAGAGTGCCTGTGCTGTGCCTCCCTTAATTTCTTTCTTTGTTTCCCATTCTACATTAGACAGGAATTCATCCTGAGAGGCAGCGTGCGTGCGTGTGCGTGGTGCTTGTGGCGTGCGTGCGTGCTTGCGTGTGCGTGTGCGTGCGTGCGTGTGCGTGCGTGTGTGTGTGTGTGTTGTGTGTGTGTGTGGTGTGTGGTGTGTGTGTGTGTGTGTGTGTGTGTGTGGTGTGTGTGTGTGTGTGTGTGTGCGTGCGTTGGCGTGCGTGCTGCGTGCGTGCGTGCGCGTTTGTACGCGAGTGTGCGCGTTGTGTGTGTGTGTGTTTCTTACTTGTAGTGGAAACTCTTTGGGAATTTGCCATGGAATGTCTGGGCAGGATTCCCTCTTTTCCCCAGCGGAGCGGACCATTCACACACGAGTATCTGTACGCAACATGAACACGTAGGACAGCAGAGCATGGAAACACATTGTCCTTTTTGTGTGGACTTAACCTCATTGCACAGTTCATGAGATCTTTGCTTGGGGATACTCAGTCCAAAATGTCATTTACATGAGGATGTGTTAACAAATCATTAAAACATAAACTGCCTCTGTATTTTTGTCAAGTCTGCTTTTCCTACTCTATCTGACTTCTTTGCTCTCACTTACTCTGACTTCTCAGTTCTTCTTCTCCTTTCACTGGAATGCAACTTCAGTTTGACCTTGTGACTCATCTCTCCCACGCTGACCACACCGTGCCGTCTATCCTATACAGACGTAGTGCTGACCTAGACTGTCATACAGTAGATACACTCTCTCCTCTTTCAACACACCACAACACACACACACACACACACACACACACACACACACACACACACACACACACACACACACACACACACACAAACACTGTTGCGTCACTCTCCTGTGGTGTGGCTTGTAACTACTAGACAGCTGTTCCTGCTTAGCTGTCATGTCAGCCATGATGTCAGAGCTTTGTTGTGTGTGATTGGCTGACGTCTGAGTGCGTCCTGTGTATGTGGGAGATCCTATGTGGGCGACTGTCGCTCTCTGTGCCACAAAGAGCCGTGGTCAAAATGGTCAACTGATCTGTAACCTTTTACTCTACTATAGGACACTAACGTCTTTCTTGTCACCGCAGTGTAAATGTGTAAAATTGGGGCGGATTACGCTGCTACAGATACACTACTGACCCGGAACTCATGCAGGCATGTGTGTGATAAAATGGAAACATAACACTTTAAGGTTTAACCCAGTACTGTCTGTAGCTCCAGAGATGAAAGATCAGGGCACAGGAGAGACGGTTAAACCTACACTGATATTTAATGATGCTGTGTTTTAAAGGGTAAGGTTTTTGACAATTTGGATCTTATTTGTGTAGTTTTTGCTCATCATGTATATAAGTTATGGAAACATTTGTACTCAGCACATTCATTGCTTGATTTGGGTACTTGAACATTCCTACAACGAAGCCTGATTGAGCAAAAAACAGGATAGGTCAGAGAATTAAACAGGCTGCCAAAAAAAAAAAGGCAGAGATGAGGAGAGGGGCAAGAGGTCTGATAAGCTGATTTCTTTCGTTTGGTTAAAACCTGTCTGATCGTCTGAATACTTTTTAGGGATGTTGCCAAATTCCCAGATCTCACCAACCAACTTGGTTAGTATTGAATGAGTATTGAATGATGGCCAAAATTACAAACACAAGACAAGTTGTAATGAATTGGAATTATGCTTGGTATCAGGTTAAGCAGGTTGTTTGACCTGATCCAACATGAAACAAAAGAAAAACTACTTGAACACAACATGTATAAATTATAGGGCTGTCAACAACCGAACAGTTATCAGCATGGGAGTGGAAAAAAATGCTTGCATTATGCAAATATTTATTAATGCAACAATCCAAAACAATGACAAATACTGTCTAGAATATTCTCCAGAATATCCTCAATGGTACTGTATACTTAAACAATATACTGAAAGCATAATATGGCAAATTCAAGCCCATCAAGCAACAACAGATGGGCATTTTGACCTGAATGTAACATTACCTGGTACCATCACAATGTAGTGTTCCACTTTACATGTGTAAACATCCCATGTTTTTAAGCTCAGCACCATACAATAGACCTCATGCTTTACAGCTACAGACACATTGTACAAGTACATTGGTCAGCTAAATGTAACAATGTAATTGTGATTAACGTCACATGTGGGAAAATAAAGGTTCACAAAACCATCCCCTTCTAAGTGGGATCAGGGTGATACACAAAATAAATTAAAAACAATCAATGAACAAAGTGTGAGAGAAACTGTGATGGCTTGGTGGAGGCTATGTGCAACGCAAGGCATATATACAGGCGTGTGGTGATATGCAATGTGCTATAGATGCCAAAAAGAATCTGTTTGGTACTGCCAATTTGTTTTGTTTTGTCATGGTCAAAAAAATCATGGTAGCAAATTGTGAGACCAATTCTAAGATAAAAATATGGTGATTCATATTTTTCCCCGAATTGTGCAGGCCTAATTAATAGGAATTTGCATTAACTTGTTAATATTGCGTTAAAAACCAATCACCTGATCCAAAAGGGACCAGAGGAAAGCCAGGTATGTTCCGAATAGATCTGAGGATAATTAGATCTAATCAAAAATATGGTGGACCCAAACAAACCCTAGTAGAAACGAAAAATCAACACTAGCAGCAGTAGTCATTTCCCCCTGCTCTTCACAAGTTCACACTCTGTCTCACCTGAAAAAATAGCAAGCCTGTTTTGATCCACTCAGGTGCAAGACTTATTGACACTTAAAAATAATATTTATATATATATATATATATATTTATGTATTTATAATAAGAGCGGTTTTGATCTGAGTTTAAAATGGTCAGTAGTAGATGGCATGTCAGCAGAAGCCATTTTAACAAAAAGCTTGTTTTCTTCTCTAAAAACTGGGTCAGGCATTTGTGTAAAAAAAAAGACAAAAATGTGTTATTCACTTATTTCAGAAATATTCCATTGCACTTGATTAAAATTGTGCGTGTGTGTCCAGTCATGGTCACCATGGTGAAGTCCTACTAAAAATCGTCATGACAACTTAAGCCATCAACAGCCATGGTGGTAAGCCAAAACACGTAACTGTCTCCTACGCATCAACACTATTCACACATGCACTTATGCAAACGTCGACGTAAACGACAGATTTAAGACTGAGTGTCAAAATAGAGTTACTTTTTTAAGAGATAAAATTAGTGTGTTGTTAATCCTTCTCAGGCATGAGAGGTCCTGATTACAGCTAGTTTTCACTTGCACTCTTTTGAGGTTCTTTTTATATAAAACTGCAGCCATACTTGTTTCTTATTCTTCTATTTACATGAAACTATAATATATATAAATCCAAAACTAAAAGATAGTGATTCCAAATTCTTTAAGAACTGATAATATACTTTTTTAGTTGTCAAGTGTGTCTTTGAAAGAGAAGCACCATTAACATGTGCCTGATGGTGATGCCACCATGGGGCTCTTAACACCAGCTCATCCCAGTCACCTCTAAACACACACACACACACACACCCTGCCCCCAGCACATACACTGCTCGATGGTCAAGATAGAAGCCCCCCCCGCCCCCCACCCATTCCTGTATCTGACCCATTTTTCTTTGTACACTGTAGACGTTGGCGAGCGGCCCTGCCACCCACCCCTCCTTGTTTCCTACTGGGGTGGAAAACACTAGTGGAGTGGGAAAAAGAGGGGAGTGGGAGGACAGGGGCAGTGGAAGATGAGCTTAAGGGGGGAGGAAAGTATCAGGGTGAGTGAGTACGTCCATTAACCGCCCCACAGGTACATTGCAGGGGAGCAAGGGGATTGGCCCTTGTTCTTGTAAGTGTGTGCAGATTTGTATGTGTGTTTGTTGTGGAAGGTTGGAGTTGGTTCTGAAAAAAATGCAATTCTGCATTGAAAACATCTCTCTCTCTTTCTCTAATGCAATGATCCTGCACCCTGAACGACAGAAAACATGTCACTTTTGTTTCCTCCTTACTTCTACTGGTATATTTAGTTATATTTTAATGTTAAGTCCATTAATGAGGCACTTCACTGATTTAATGTTGCACCTTTATTGAGTTGAGGGGAAATGCAAGCAACAAAGATTAAAAATTAAAAGAGACCGGGATATCCTGACTGGTACTCCCCAGCTGTATGGGTTGAGCTCCAAAAACACTGGATCCTAAACTTTGCAAAATGCAACTCTATAGTATCTGGTTGTTAGACCCTCCATGCCTGATAAATGCCCACTTCTATCAAACTTTGCATCCCCAGTTTGTATCGCTTGTTGCCTATTCGTTGCTGAGATATGAGTGATGTTATTTGAGTAATTTTCTCAGACTTGACAAAACTCCCCCAACAGCCACAGAAGACTTTACACCGCTGTTTTCATATGAGTATTCCCCGTGTTATGTAACTTTGAAATATAAAATCAATAGAGAGTACCTTTTGTACCTTTACATATGTCTTTATACTGATCTCCAGCCATTGGTTTCCCCTCATTACATTATACTATGAAAGTCACCTTGAGACACATGATCCATCATGACAAACACTGAGCTGTCTTTGTTTTGTCAGAGTTTTGCATCCTCATGTAGTGATGCAACTCCAAAACAGAAGTGCTAACTCCTTGTTTGTTGATGCATTGAATCGCTTGTGGAGAACTCTAATTTCTTAAATGAAATGCCAACAGCAACCATTTTTATGCCATAAGCTGCTTTATCACAGTAACATCAAGTTTTACATGATGTCTATGTTCCCTTATCTTTTCCTAACTTTTTTGGCTTGATTTTTGGACACATTTGTACGTAACTTATGAATTCAATGCCTTTCAGCAGCCTGAGCAGCCTTTCAGTGTGGATCTTCTGTCTTAAAAAAGAATTCCAGTCAATTCTAACAAGTAGCTCCGTTGTTTGTAAATTTAGAGTGCTCTCAGAAGAGAGAAAAATGAAAACAATCGGTGCT
>NC_045738.1:8625470-8625869 GCF_008692095.1 Etheostoma spectabile | reverse complement strand
TGTGTTATCCTCCTGCTAGCGTTAGCACCCAACAAGCTCTTTTTAGCCTCTTAACATGTTCAAAATGTCATTAAAAGTGCCCACCCATGTGCAGTGAATCCATCTGAGTGAACACAGTGAATCTCACTGCTGTAGATAGAAAGGAGAAGGTAGAAAGAAATGCATGAAAGTTGTGCTAATTCAGCTCTGTTTAGTTCCTGTGTTAACACTGCAAGGAGTGCTTCGGGACCGTCTACAAACAGAAACACAGAAAAGAGATACAAACATTTTCAAAAATAAGCATATGCTTATTTTTTTTTAAAGTAAGTGCTGTAGTGCAACTAGCAGGAGACACGTTATAATTTCGATAAGTTTGGAGACACTACCTTATTTAATCATTAAATTGAAAGCCTACATATT
>NC_045738.1:8625331-8625460 GCF_008692095.1 Etheostoma spectabile | reverse complement strand
TTTATCTCTTTTCTGTGTTGTAGTTTGTAGACGTCCCTAAGCTCTCTAACTGCCATCTCAACACTGGAACTAAACAGAGCTGGATAAGAACAACTTTCATGCATTTCTTTCACATCTACTGCAGTCAGA
>NC_045738.1:8625193-8625321 GCF_008692095.1 Etheostoma spectabile | reverse complement strand
TCACTCGGAAGGAATCACTGCACATGGGTAGGCACTTTTAAGGACCTTTTGAACATGTTTAGAGGCTAAAAACATGTTTAAAACTTGCCCTAATTACGCGTGTTGGGTGCTAACTCTAGCAGGAGGAT
>NC_045738.1:8606732-8625183 GCF_008692095.1 Etheostoma spectabile | reverse complement strand
AGGCAGCACCAATTGGTTTCATTTTTCTCCCTACTGACATCACTCCAAATTTACAAACAGAACTATGTGTTGGAATCGACCGGATTTAACTGTAAGACTTGGATTGCACAGAAAATTTGCCATTGTTTCCTCCGAACCCTCTGGTCACATAGAGAGCGGGTTTGTGGTCCAGTGATCAAGGTAGTGACAATGTCGCCCACACAAGTCTCACTTGCTGGTTTCATCCTGTTACCATGTGATGTAAATGGAAGTGAAAACACCTACTCTGTCTACAGTACCATGACAATCATATGATCGCAGTATTGCAATGACACAGCTTTATTATCACCTGGTATTCTTGCAGGTTATTTCAAAAAGTAGGATTAGAAAGTTGCTGATTGGTTGGTGAGGTGATTTGAGACTGTGTGTAGGTGCATCTGCGTATATATGAAGTGACTGTATCTAATGACCAGGGAATGTTCTCATACCTGCTTTCTACCACATGAATGGAAATTAATGTTTGTGTTGGCTGCATGTCTGCACATTGTTAGAAGAACATAACCTGCAAGTGATGTTTTTTTTTCTTTTCTTATTTAAAACCTTTACACACATTGCATCAGATCCACCACCAAGTACCATTGGAAGACTGTGTTGGTGTTTGTGGCAAGGAAGTGTGCACTTTCACTGCTTGCTCTCGTGTGTGTGTGTGTGTGTGTGTTTGTGTGTGTGTGTGTGTGTGTGTGTGTGCGCGCGCGCGCCAATCCTGGAAAGAGAAGTGAGATGGACACTTACGCTCTTTTCTAAAAATATACCTTCCATTGCAGCTTGCATCACTTCCTCTTTATGACACAATGCATGCACTCAATCACACATATAGATGCATTAAACTTAACAACGCTTAACAATTTCCTTATCTGGCATTGCGTGGTAACCATGTGTGTTTGATTGTGCCTGTGTGTGAGTGGAAAGTGGTTTGGTGTAATGGCACAATGTGTGGGCTGGGAAACAGCTGGTGGCTCCAATAACATGCATGGATGCTAAGAGTCCTTTGTTACAAAGGGTTACTCTATACAAGATGTACAGTACATCTGTGATAGTACATATATATAAATATATATATATATATATATATATATGTATGTATATATGTGTGTGTGTGTGTGTGTGTGTGTGTGTGTGTGTATGACTGACTTTCTGAGAGAGTGAGAGTTGGAAAGTGGTGTCTCACCACGTGACGTAGGTTTTTGGTGTTTTCCAAACCAAAGAAGCAGAACCAACAGTGATGAGGATATGATGTCATTGGCAGGCTTTCTTTGTCACTCAAACTGTGGCCCCACATCTCACTACTCTTTTGTCGCTTTCTTTTTGTCTCTGTCTATATTTCCATCTCTCTTTGTGTCTGTCTCTGTGCAGTATCTGTCTCTCTGTGCACATGTCTGTCTGTTTCTCTCTGTCTTTATCTCTTGCTTTGCCTCTGGTTGCACTGTAGAGGAGTAGGCGTTTGTTCGCTGGCAGTTTTTTTTATTTTTATGAATGGGATGTGTTGTTTACTCTCTAACAGAGCTATTTCTGTCAGAGCTGATGATGCACACATACAGTGTGACCACACTAACTTCCTCCTCTATTGCCCTGCTGCTTCCTCTCATTGGCTATGGCTCTCCTCTCAATGGCAAAGGCTGTGCGTCTTTGAGGTAGTTGTGAATGTGTGTGTTTCTTGTGGGAGTACTTGTGTGTGTGTGTGTGTGTGTGTGTGTGTGTGTGTGTGTGTGTGTGTGTGTGTGTGTGTGTACGTATTTGGATGTAGGCCAGAGCATTGAGGGGTCTCAGCGGGCCTCTTTTTTAGAGATAATTGATAAACACATCCTGTTTCCAATGGTGAGAGAAAACATTTTTTTCCAAATGATGTCACACAGCCTGCAAAAAGAACAAATTCATATTTCAATATACAGTATGACAACAGCAGCCTCACAGCTATCAAGTAACTTGCAACTTTCTTGATGGCAGGGAACAATATGTTCACATAGATGACAAAGCTTATATCACTCAACCAGGAAACAAAAGACTGAATTGACCACTAATATTTTTGAGTATATGCTCCCCCCTGTTGCATTTATCACATTTGTTTTTTTCCAAATTTTGCTTATTTTTACTGAAAAAATACTGCCTATATATTTTTGAAATGGCGGTTGGTTTAAATTGGTTTTCATCCTGATTTTAATAATAATAAATTGAATTTATATAGTGCTTTGCACAAACTCAACGCTGCTTTACAGGGCATTGAAATAATAAAAAGAATGCACAACTAAACTAAACAAAACAAGATTCAGGCACAGATTTTATGATCCTAATTAAAGATTTGTTGTTTCTGGGACCTACAGCGATAAGACAATGATCACTTAATTTTACAGTAAACAAGGTTGTCTTGGGCCAAGGTTTCCATGTCTTTTAATCAAATGTGAGGTTTGCCCTCTGAATATTATCATAATATGCAATTGTAATAAAGAGAGGGAATAACAAAAACAACTGACTATTTCCCCCATATGCCTGTAGTATGCATAATATTACATTAATTCTATTCTTAGACATAATCACACTGTGTTAAGTTACACTTCCTGTTATCTATGATCCATGTTAAATCCTCCAGCTTACAAACCAACATGTTTTTATTGTAAAAAACCTTCAGGATGCTGTTTGCAAAATTATCAAACCTTAATTTCACATTACCAGACCCATCGCCACAGTGCTCTGCTTTGGCTATTCCAAACATAAATTCGAGGATAGAATAAAAAAAATACGCTCTAGGTTGTGTGCTTTTCTTTGAACCAATCATAATCGTTTTGGACGGCTACAAATTCTGGACGCAACGACTGAACCTCTGCAAAATAGTCTTGGGAAGGAACTTGTTTCGGTGGAACATTTGCAACCCACAACAGGAAACGCCACATATAATATTAAATTAAGTTTATTGTTCACAAAATGCAGTAATGTGAGCTCATTCCCCGAAAGAACCATGCAGGCCTGCCTTTTTGCACAATTCAAACTTTTGTCAAAACATTGCAAAGCCTCAATAGCTGCACAGGTAACAATATTTAACATTATAGTTACTTTGTATCTTAACTTAACCATACAGCACTGATTAAAAATAACAAGTAATACTTTTACATACAAAATGTATGAATATGTTTTGGACTCAATATTTTGATAGGATCCGCTGAACAGGGTGAGCCGAGGGCTATACTGTAAACTAGCGTCCAATGAAAGTGGATGTATTTAGCGTAGTAATTGCATTGACACCAAGTTCTCATCCACATCAGTTAACAAAAATAATTACAGCTGCATTAACACAAGAAATACAATATCACAAGTAATGCAGTAGATAAATACTTGCTCTTTTTATTCACGCACAAGTCTCTTGTAAGAGAACTAGCATTCTGGTACTTAATAACAGCAACTAACTTGTAACTTTTAGGCTTTTTCTACAAATATAAACATCACAAATACATCACATACATATTCATAGTCTAAATAAGTTAATTCCTAGCTTTCCTCTTTTAAGTACACTTTTGTCCTTTAGTTATTACTCAACTTGATGCCACTATTTGGAATATTGAAATATAAGTCCTATGATTTGCATGTTACACTGAAGTGGTTTCTTAAATGCTGTCTTATTAGTTTTTGTGTAACCTCCTTACTGCCAGAAAAAAACAAGGTGTGTACATGCTTGTAGGTATGCACTGACACGCTGGAAGGCATTTACGCTCACATAGTTTAAATTACTCCACCACGCTTTGGATAATGCTCAAGGCAGGTGCAGTCCTGTACCTAAATACCCATGAATTATAAATATGCAAATGAATGATGTTTTTGTATAATTGTGTGTGGGTGTATATGATGGTGGTCTTTGTGGTAGGAGGTGTTTGATTGATGTGTGAATGAGTGGGGCTTTTAGTATTGGGTTTAAAATAAGTCAGAGGGCAAGGGGGTCATGGTTACTTTCACTTTAGATCCATTGTAATGTGAATATGATAAAATGCAACATGAAGAAAGTCGGAGCCTCGTGTTTAAATTCTCTATAGTGTTATGTTGCTTCTTGGACAGTTCAGATGGAGAGCTGAATGTTTAATTAGCATTCCATGAAAAATTTGTGGTAACAAGGCACAAATAGCACTTAAAACGCAAACACACACAAGCGCACTCATGCACACTCACACAATAAATTTCTCAATAATGTAACTGCTATTCTTTATTGTACACTATTCTGTGACTTATCAATCACAATGTGTTCTTTTGTGGACAAACACTTTTCTCTCTCTCTGTGTGTGTGTGTGTGTGTGTGTGTGTGTGTGTGCGTGCGTGTTTGCGTGCATGTTTGCGTGCGTGTTTGCGTAAGTTTGTAATATGTAATTTTATAGGCCTAGATCACCAGAATTACTAAAAACTGTTTTATTTCCCAGGTTTCTGCAGTGTATCTACGTCTGAGATTCCTGGCTACTGGATACAGTGCCACCAGTCAGTCCTGCTGGCAAGTTGCCCCAGAGGCTAAAAATAAGCTTTTGCCCAAAAAAGTATTTTCCCCATCCCCAAAGACCACTAAAATGTTTTTTAACAACACTGCAGACTGCTGTCAGCCACATCAAAGCAAAAAATGAAATTGATTCATATGAATGGGTGCCATCTTGGAGTCCTGTATCCAGTTTTTATAATACATCCGTGAGGTTTCTTAAATTCTGAGCAAATCTGCATGGCTAGATATCACAAGATAAATGAGAAAACAGGCTGTAGTGTACTTTGTAAACTGACCCCTTAATACAATTCACCTTTTGTCAGATCAGTCAGGTAGCCATGTAAATGATAGGGGTGGGAAAAGAAATCGATGCACGGATGTATTGTTTTTTTTGTGATGATTTTTTAAATAGATTATTTTCCCCAGAATTGGTATTTAAATTTTTTACCATGATTCACCTTAGTAATTTCACTGTAACGCAACTACATCAAATCTGTTTCCAGCTAAACAGACCGAAAGCAGAAAAAGCAGAAAAAACATTTACTTCTTTACAAATATAATAAATAACTGAAATGTGATGTGTATTGTTTTTTAGAAAACATTTAACATGTCTCATGATATATTGTACGAATCAATTTATGTTTTTGGTAAAGAAGAAAAAGAAAATCGCAATACTCGATACTATTGAATCTCTGTATATCTAGAATCACAAAAAATGAAAATTGCAATACAAATAGAATCGACACCCATATATCGTAAAAGAACAAAAGCATATTGTCCCAGCCCTAATAAATAGACTTAACAAACTTCACTCAACAAACACACAGAGGCTGCAGTTGTGATGTAGAGTAAAAACCAAACACTGAACATAGAGAGAAATGTTTGTAGTAAGTCTCAATCGGCTACCAGTTACATTGTAGTCAGTCCCTCCAGGATTTCACAGACTTTTTTTTTTTTTAGACTGTTGTGCCCAAAATTCCTGACTTTGCGGGAGCTTTTGTAAAAAATTGCAATAAAATTGTTATTTGTATGTTTGTTGCAATGAAGTTGTAGGAAACAGAGACCGTTGCAAATTTTTAAAAAATAAAGAGGAAACTTTTTGGGGAGAACAAAATTACTCTGGGCTGAGTTTTCCTAGGACCTTACCAAAAAGGGTTAGGAGGCTGCTAATGTCGGTATAATGTGAAAATAGCTTGTAGATTTGAAAAAAAGAAAATGTATTGAATGGATCAAATTTGAACATGGCTGTCAGTGGAACGTTGATCTTTACAGTGTTAGTTAATTTCCTAACCTGGCCTGGCAGACATAGTCATATGGTTTGATGAAGTACGTATTGGACTTTAACTTGCACTTACAACGAGCGTAATGAGCATAGCGTAGCTGTCCTCAATTGAAGTCGTCCTGTACGTCTCATCTCCGTTTTTTCTTGCATCCACCGTGTGTGTGTGTGTGTGTGTGTGTGTATGTGTGTGTGTGTGTGTGTGTGCGCGCGCACGTCAGTCGCGGGGGGAACTGAGCAGGACCGACCTCGAGAGAGGGCCGACAGGATTGAAACAGCAGCCGCTTCAGCGAGATCAGAGTGAAAAAAACATTAAAGTACAGTACATTGATTTTAAAATGTATACTGGTTGGCAGGACGGTCTGACGTTTTGTTGGTAAATGTGGGATGTTCAAGTCACAGACGTCTCGTTAAACAAGGAAATGAATATGGCCACATACGTGTGACGTCAACCCGTTCTCACTTCCGCTTGGTCACTGACTCTCAGAGTCACACCCTGATACAAAGTCTGGCATGTGGGACTGCTGGGATTGGTTTAATTTGCGGGAAACTCCGGTTTTGGTCAAATTTGCAAAAACGCTGCGGTGATTGGTAAAAATTGTGAGTCGCGTCAAAGTCACGGTGATTGGTTGAATTTGTGTGAATTGGCGCCATCACAAAATCCTGGAGGGACTGTATAGTGTTATCCTTCATAATATTCAAGGCCTAATATTATTAGTTTATTGGTTATGAATACTGAAATACAAGTAATTGTGTTTGATGATTAACTCAAAACTGTATGAAAACAATCTGAAATTTTATGATTTCTTTTTTTAGTTCTCTTGCTATGTCTCCCACTCACTACACTGTCCAACATTTTTTTTGCCAAAATATAATACTGACATCTTCTCCTGCCTGCTGTGTGTGTTTTTGTGTGTTTGAACTGCTTTGAGGACATCCAGTTTGAGTGTTTCTCCTCCAATGCTCTTTCCGGTTGAGGAACAGTAGTTTTTCTGTCGATGGGGCTTATGGATTGACACATTCAGTATCCCTGCCCCCACTCACTCGCCCACACATGCAAACACAGGAACTAACAAACTAGATTCAGACTGTTGTATTGGTCAGGTGACAAAGAGGGGACTTTTTGAGTCAGAGCTTTATTGCATATGTAACACTAAAAAAGCTGGACAATAGTGTCACGGGGGTGGAATGTGACTTTTAATAAGACTGCAATATATTTTTACTCTGGAGAATTTTGATGACCCAAACAACATGCAAACAGAGAGTTTGCTTTTTAAAGCAACATTAATTTATTATAACTATAAGACATGATTAAGACACTGATTGAAATCACAATAAAAGAGATAGCATCTCCCTTAAAAGATAATATACTGTCTCGGTTATTGTCCAGTCCAGTTCAAAGCCAGCTCCCTTGTGGCCTCGGCTGTAGGCTGCACAGGTCTCCACCCCTTGTGCCTTGAGTCCTCCAACTGGTGTGCATAAAAGTTGACAACTCAGACAAGTTACTTCAATCCTAAATTACATCAGGAGTTTATAGTAAGAAGGTGGAATCCTAAACTGAAGGTCCACCCCTCTGCTTTTCCACAAAGCGTTTCCCCCTCTCCTGCAGCAGACCCTGGGGTGCAGCGTGCCGCATGTGCCTGGTTATTTTTGCTTTTCCTCTGTCACTCTCACAGCTCTCGCAGGATGTCAGCCAGACCCTCGACTCATTCAACAGCTCATAACCAGCGGCCTTAAACCCCGGTGAAAACCCAAAGTTCCAACCCACAACAACGCCATCACCAGACTCAGCCATCACATACATCCTCACACTCTCACCCTGTGACAATAGTGCTGTCGTATTAAGCACACAAGTGTTGTGTTGTTGGTTCGTGCATTGTAGAGAACGTAAGGACAGGCACACAGAGAGCTCTTTCAAACACAAACCGCAATGCCTCATTCACTTCAAGGCATGTGTTTCTTACGTATACTTGTGCATGGATGTTGAACTTCAAGGAATGAAGATAATTAACTTAAGGCCTAGCATATGCTATAACCTTAAGCCCTAATGAACAATTATTCGGTTGTGGACTAGAAGAACATGCTTTTCCTTCAAAAACATACTGAGAACACACACAGTCATAAGAAGAGTCTGTGGGTTTGTACTTTGTGGAGCCACTGCATGAATGATGCAATGGCAGGTAGACATGTATTGAGAAGCTTCTACAACCTCCAGGCTTCGTTATAGTGACTCACATAGAAATATAAGTAGAGGTTAACAATGACGAGTGGGCTAAATTACTAAAATACACCCATTCCCTAAAACCTCAAAGCAAGATTATCTAACTCGGGGGGAAAAAGAACAACAAGTCTTCTTACAAATGCTAATCCAGTGTATGAGCATTAAAACGAACCCTTAAATAATTCAAAACTCAGGGGGTTTGCTGCTACAAAATTATTTGGTCTGGTGTGACAAGTGGTTGGCTTATGTTGGCAAACTTTAGGTAGACATTACTGTAATACCAACATTATTGAGTCAGTTTAGTATCTCTATGGGTCCTATCTTGCACCCGGCAGCGGGAAGTGATTGCCATTGACTAACAAAATCCTGGTGTAAAGTCAATAGCGCAGCATTATATTATTATTTTAAAAAACAAATTAGTAAAATTCACATAGACTTATGCACAGCGTGCAAACTATGCTTCTGATTTTACATGTTTGGGGTTTCAGAGAGTTCAGCATGTATTAAGGGAGAAGCAGGGTACACCCTGGACATACGTAGTAGCAATAAATCACATGGTTTGCACAACGCCATCACGGTTTCTACCTACAGGCAATTTAATCTGCTACCTTCACAAAAACGCAGCACGCAGAAAACCCAGAACCTTCCTCGCTACGAGACCAAACTGCTAACCCCACTGATCTATCCCAATGCCAAAGAAAATACATGATTGTGAAAATTTTTTACAAAAAATATATACACATTTAATCAGTATATTTGTTATTTGTGATCCCAAGTATAACTTAACTGACTGATTTTCGTAATCATGGTAATGGATTTTCTTTGTTGAGTTTTGAGGATTCTTGGGATGTCCCACACAGGAGGCTCCATGCCTTCACACATTAATAGCTTGCTCAGTTGGGTCCTGTCAGGTAAATTAATGTTTGTCTTTCTGTGTCTATACTCCTTTTGCTCAGTGACAGCATGCTTGTGTTGCTGATGAAATCTCCTGATTGGTGTTGCTGGGGAAGAAGCCATTAATGGTGTTACACCGAGCGGACAGCTCCCTTAGAGAGTGACGTTACATGTATGTCGTACTCCAGCAGCTTTACTATATACACCCGGGACACGGTAAGCTAGGGAAGCCCGCACACACGCACTTAACGCACGCACACACACATACTAATCCAATTATGACATTAGTTAGTTGCAGCTTGGCCATAGCCTCCTTGGACAAATGCTGATCGAGTTATAAGTGGATGGATAGGCCGGGGCAATCCCAGTGTTTCCCAGCTCTAAGGTGCTTAAGTGGCACTATGCCCCTGCATCAGGAGGACACCTCATACGCACAAAGGATCCCCTTGCTATTTTCATTGACATACACGCTGCCTGCCCGGTGACTCAACAAAGACGAGGAAGAAGCCAAGATGTGACTTCTACTCAGCAGAGTGGCAGAGAGTGAACCGGAAACCCAAAGCTTAGCCAGGAGACTTTCCCCTACGCATGGCTCTGTCTACACAAAACTCCTTATCACACGCCAGGAATAGTCATGGACATATACACTCATGGAAATTATTAACAGGAACAAAGAACAATCAACGGATGGAAGACCTTGGGAGGCGGCTTTCACCCACCAAACATGCACTCATTTTCCATGTGCTAGAAAACTATTGATACCATTTGTAGTGAGTGGATGTGTGTGTGGATATGTGTATTGTCTAAGAGCCTCTTCATCAAATAACACACCAGAATGAGGCACACTCCAAACAAGGCCACGAGTCTATATAGAGGCTCTTTACTAACACTCACTGTGTAGTGAGGCTCTGCAGAGCTGTTATATTCTCTTTTATTCTCTTCTATACACACATACACGCCCTGCATATCATATAAATGGCTGTCTGAGGAAGTGTTATTGAGTTCAATGGCCTATCCTCTTTTCATTTGATGAACTGTGCGATAGATGTTTAAGTCACACACTCACATGAATATGCCACACAAACAGACAGACAAACAAACGCATGCTGCGGGCAGAAAAAATATGTCGCTGTCCAAATTTGGTGAAGAAAAGCACATAAAAAGGAGAGTTAGTTGTGTCTGCCATGTGACATGTCAGGTCCTCCCTTATGCTAATGTAACATTCATCTGTGTCATAGAACGATAATGACTCAGCGCAGAGAGCCTCACTGAAGCACTCAGAGTAAAGCCCAGCTGTCCACTCAGTCAGCTTCTCTGTCTGTACGCTCCACTGTTTCTGTCTCTCTGTCTCTATTTCTGTTTCTATTTATCTGTCTGTCTCTGTTTCCACACTTCCCTGTCTCTGGCTGTCTGTGTTTGTATGTCTGCCTCCCTGTCTCTGCACTCTCCTCCTCTTGCCTATTTGTCTCTGTCTGTTTCCCTGTTTCTCTTTGTCTATCTTGTCTTTCTTTGTCTCCATTGCTGTCTCTCTTCTAAAACCCATCAGGTTGTAGGGACTTACAAAGAAATGAAAACTGTTTAACAAATTTACACGAAAAACATTTTTGTTTTACTTAATGTCAGACCTTATTATTTTTACTTCCTGGAAATTTATACAAGTAATATGTTTCCTTATGGTGTGCCAGTAGGTAAAAATGTCAATGTTGTATAATTTTCTCTGGGAGATATGTCTGGTACCCCCACCCCTTTACAGACAGATTTCTATCCCATATGGGGCAGGTTTCAGATGATGATTGACAATGACTTGCGCACTCATCGGTTTTTTTTGTCAATTTCTTAGAGGGACTCTGGGGCACAATCAGCTGCTCATTTGTGTTCTCTCCATTTTTCTTCAATTTCTATAATTGGAAAACCAGCACTGCTTTGAAGAAATCAGGGCAATTTTTAGTCTTTTTAGAGCCTTATGCATAACGTAGTTTGTATTTCGTGAAATATGTGTGTATGTTACGAAGTGTCTAATACAGTCCCGGACAGCTCTGTGTTTCCCAGGCGAGCAGCATATGCTAGCAGTTGTCCAGTGTGAGAGAATGGCCTGTCTGACATGGAAAGTGAAGGGAGGAGAGAAACTGAGGTTTCAGCTTGAGGGGACGTGGGGGGATAGCACATAGCCCTGGGGAGATTTAACAATGGTGTGTGTGTGTGTGTGTGTGTGTGTGTGTCGTCGCGTCTGCCTGAGGTAAACTAGGGGATGTTGATGCTGATGTGTTCTGATGGACTCTTACACAGACACAGACCCTGCCTGTGACTCACAGACGAGACACACGTATCCCCTGTGGGACAGCTGGAGGAACACACACACACACACTCATATGCTTGCCAGGTTAGATATCTGCGGAAGCCACTCATGGATCTTGTTCTAGTAGAAGAGAGGGATTCAAGCGGGTTGGGGAGTGTGGGACTGTCGGGATGTTTGACTGCAATTCTTCTGAGACTGAAGCTTTGCACTTGAAACATCTCATTGTGATGCTGTTATTTTTTTCTGCTGTATATTTCTCTGCAAAACTGAATTGGGATTTCTTGGTTTTTCTCGCTCACCTCTGGCTCACCCTTACATTGGCATAAATGGGTGCAAGCACAATGTTCTGTTCTGTTACAGCCTATACTGCCCATAGTGTTGAACCATCAATAGTCCTTATTGAGTGGCTGTGGGAGTGTGAGGGAGTTTTCTGGGTGCATGGCTGACTTCTCTCGGGGCACTGACTGCAAAAGTTTAGGACAATGAGCAAAGGGCTTGATAAAGATGGATGATGAGGCGAGATGAGGAGAGTGAGGCGGCACTCAAGTTTTAGCTCTGAGCCAAAGACTTTGCCTCATTCTCTCCCTGACTCACTCAACATAATCAGAGATTTAAACATGAGTAAAAACACTTACATTAGCCATCACGCGAGTACATAAAAATGTGTGTGTACATTTTAAAGATGTAGACGAAGATACAAACACACAGAAATACACAGAAAGAGCCAACGGGTTATTATGAGCTGTGTGTGATGCCAAGCGTATGCTCGTTATAATAGTGCTGGGAGCCTCCAAGTGACGATATCACACACACACACACACACACACACACACACACACACACACACACACAATGGCTGATCAGTAAGTCATTTTGAGATTGAAGCATTCAGCACAAATTATTAGAAGAAACAGAATGTGCAGTCCTGTCAGTCAGCTGTTAGACGCTGCATTTGCTTCTCTCAGCATCAGTGTAAACATACTAAGCACAAAAGAGAGATACTTGAAGATTGCACACAGATACAGGTACAGTATGTATGCTCTGTCAGATGCAGAAAAGAAATTAACAAAGGGCCTGGACGCAAAAAATTAGATTTCTTTTTTCTGATCTTTCTGAATTTAGAGCACAGCAATTTAGAAGTATTCTTTCACCCTGTTCAAACATCTTTGGTAAGCTGCCTGCTATTCATACTTGAATGCATCTATTGTCCCTCATGGGCTACTGTAGGTGAGTTGTGGGAACTGGTGATGGAAGGATTCTTTCCAGTGCATTCTGGGTGTGAAAGATGATAACCTAACCCAAAAAAGAAAGTGTTGGCACTGCAAAGAAAGCAGTATGAGAAAATAGCTAAATAAAATGTCATAAAAAAGAAGAAAAAACAACCTCAAGAGCACTATTCTTTTCCAGCAGTGGGAGGATGCATGTGTGGTACATTATGATTTAAAACAAATCTGAAATGGACAAATGGACTGCTCGTTCACCATCATGCAGTATGAATATATTAAGCGTTGTTCTGACTCTGGCATTGTACAGAAATACGGTTAATTGTGTGTTTGTGGTGGACAGGCCGTCTCTTGCTCCCAGCGGAAATAAGGGATGCTCACGTGTGTGTGTTTGTGTGGTGTAAGACATGCGTGTCATGTTCTTCCCTTTGAAACCGCTCAATGTCCCGCAAGGTGTGCCTATGTGCCGTTTCTGGCATCATGTTAATATCAGTTCCTGAACCTGATCCATGTCCACTGTCTCAGCTGTTGTGAAAAAAATGATGATAGATAGGACAGAAACACGCTGATAAACAGATGATTTAAACCACATTTAAAAGGATAAATGTGGTTATTTTTTTTCAAAGTTTATTCTGTTAGTAATAATAAAATGGTATGCTCCAAGATAAAGGTGTGCTCCAATGAGTTTATGCAGATCAGTTTTCTGCATATCATTGTTAGTACTGCTAACTGTGAAAACAGCTGGAGGAGCTTTGTAAAGTCAGGAGAATGCTAGACCCCTACTACAGACTAAAAGTCAGAATATGTTGGCCTATGCTGCACCACTTTTGATATTTCTTTTGTTTGTTTTCTGTAAGTCCTCAAACCTAATGGATGTGTAATACAAAATTGCTGGAGAACATCCTTAAATTGCTTAGATCCTCCCCTATTCAGAAAAGAAACTAGGGTGAACAATAACATCATCTCCCAAAGTGTCTGCTGTAAACATTGATTACAGTATATAGACCAACTTAGTCGTTCAACTTTGACCGACCATACTTACTAAATTCATGCACACAAACAAGTTTTTCTGTTCAATGTGGAATTACTTTCAGCTCCAAATAAAGTGGTTTGGATAAACTGGCAAAACTGTTGTTGGCGTTTTCATAGCCTGTCTGATAGTCTGATTATCTGGCTGTCTTGTCTTGGCAAAACTTTGCTGTAATGTGTTCAGATCTCAGCAATTCCTTCGATATGTAAATTGTTATCACAATTGATAGAAACAACCACAGTTTAGAAATTGAGACTAAAATAAAAGGTTTTAATAAACGGGACTCAAACTTTAAGTCATGATTTTGTAGTTTGGCCTTATATTCCTGTTTAAACACTTGTCTGTCTATGATGCCAACGCACTGTATATGGGTTTTGAACTGATGGTAAGAGGGACAAAGAAAATGTGTCACTACTCTGACAAAGTCAGCCTCTGTCCCATTCTTCACCTTCCCTCTGCATTCCATTCATCTGTGAATGTCTTTCTTTTTTCCACTGCATGACTTTGTGAGTGTAATGGCCGAACCATAGATTATGTTTTATTGCATTTTAGGACTGCTATTAGGCAATTGTCTGCAACTTGTCTATAATGAGGAATATACCTGACCACTTAGGAATTTGAGGAATCCCTAGCATCATTCTTGTCTGATAACACTGGAAAAGCCTGATTCATATCACCTGCAATGGTGCAACTGTCTGTGTGTGTGTGTGTGTGTGTGTGTGTGTGGGGGGGGGGTGTAAGATGTGTTGTGTCCTCATACCATAATAGGCTTCTCTAAAGAACTGTCCCATAATTCTAGTCTCGTGAGTAGATACAGCTGGCTCTGGCCTCAAAAGGAAGAGAGAGAGAAGGGGAGATTGTTGCTGTAATTCTCACTTTCTCTCCCTCTGTTTCAAACACACTCTCTCACACACACACACACACACACACACACACACACACACACGCTAGACTCTAATACACACTGTATGTCAGACAGCAAGGTTTCCGGAAGGAATTCAAGGCATCCCGGGAACTATCTTCCTGATTCCTAAAGGCTTAGTATCATGCTTATCCTGTCTAGAGCCTCAGCCAAGAAACACACAGTCCAAAAAGCCCAGATATCCACTTGGATGAGCTGAATTTATGTCGTGACTGAGCAGCAGGGAATGCTGCTGTAATCCTGGCTGCGCCAAACCACAAGTGATGAATTCCAACGGTAATGCTGAGCTGGCAAACGCACACTGGAATACAACTGAGGCAACAGAATATGTGCAATATGGTTAAGAAAGATAAACAGATGGAAGATGGAGGGAGAGAAAAATATAAAATACAACCTGTTGAAAGATGGTGTCACACTTAACTCAAATATGTGCTGTGGAGATGAGAGGTGGGCTTTCCCCATAGCTCCTCTTACCCTTACGCTGCTCTCATGCCTGTTAGTGTCAGACTCACAGGCTCTCAGGTTAATTTTTCCACTGTGATGGTAAAGTGTGGCTTTACACCAGATTGTGAAACCTGGCTGCAGGGATTTGCTCCCATTCATCCATGAGAGCATTAGTTGGGTCAGCCCCTGATGTTTTGCAGTCAGTGTTTCAAGTCATACTAAAGGTGTTTTTTTGGGGTTAAGGACCACACTCAAAAAGAACAATATTTCTTTATGGACCTGTGTTTTTCATGTTTGAATAGGGAAGGGTCTTCCCTCAAACTGTTACCACACATTAAGACAGTGGAGGGATAATAGATATCACCATGAAACCTCCCCAGTTGATTAAGTACATTAAGTCAAAGACTTTTTGGATTATAAGTTTTATGAACTTTTTATGCAAAAATATGTAAAAAAAGCATTATTAACTTTTGGTGAATTTAGGAGAAAATCTAGAGGCGCAAATAGACAAAGTGTAGTAACATGAACATCTAAATGTATGTTTTCTTTTTTTTCTTTTAACCTAGTCTGAAAAAAAACATTTTTGAACATTTTTTGTTTTACCTTAACTGGAATGATGATTAGTCCAAACAATGCGTCAGTATACTTTTATACATATTAGTATTTTGCATATATATATACAATTATGTATACTTTTGGCCATATTATTTGTTCTGTGTATAATGTACTCATGTATAGACTAGAGAAAACTAGACTGTACAGAAAAATTAACAAATGCAAATACTTCCCTGCAGGGTACAGTGAACCCAGAATGGTTCAGTGAGTATGAAAATGATTTGTATTATTGCCTTTGAGGTCACCAACCAAATTGAACACCTATGGGAGATTTTGTACCAAAGACTGAAAACATCACTGCATTAAAAAACACAAGAGGACTGTCAGTGAGAGACCTGTTGTTTCAGGTACCAGTGAGACAATAGATTTGTTATTTCTTAGTAGCAGGTCCATGAGTTTAAAGGCTAATTTGTTGCCACAACAAAACAGTTTGATATGAGGAACAATTTTATTATTACAAGTTATAGTGACAATTGTTTTATTCTCTGTTTTAACAATTTCAAGGTAAACAAAGATGTTTATCCCTTCAGTAGAGTTTTAGAGAATTTTTTTAGAGTCTATTCCAAGAAGTACGGAAGCTGCTCTGTCAATCTGTGGTGGCCAACAGCTTACTAAGATGCTGTATTTTTGTTTTTCCTTCAATTGATCACTTATCTGCATGTGTGTGCTGGGCATTTGTTTGTGTACTTATTCTGTTGTGGCAGCTGAGTTTCAGCGTTTTGAGTGTCAACCATTTGAATATAATCAGAAATATTTCACATTCATCGCCAATTCCCACTTGTTCATTCTCTCAAATTTGAGATCTTCCACTCCACAGTGAACGACGGGCAAGTGAGTGCTTTGGAGTGTGCTTGAGTGTGCAGCCGGTGGAGTGCTGTGTCCATGAAAGACTGCCCCCCCGCATACTCAACAGGAAGAGAAGAGTGGGCTGCCGTGGAATTGAGAACCCTCATCCCCTTCACTACAGTGGGAGTGAGCCACCGGGTCTGCGCTAAGTGCTGCCGGGCACTATTACTGTGAAAAGGACCCCTCTCTAGGGTGTCCTTTCAAGTGTCTGCTGAACGGCCTACTACTAAAAGCCACGGCCAACGTGTGTGTGTGTGTGTGTGTGTGTATTTGTGTGTGTGTGTGTGTGTGTGTGTGTATATTTGTATTTGTATTTGTAATTGTATTTGTTTGTGTATCTTCATGTGTGGGTCAGTGTACCCGCTTGTATAATGTGTTGCCGGGACGGTTTGTGCAGATGAAACCAGATCAGGTATGTGTGACAGCCACCGCGTGAGTGTGCATTTATAGAGCAGCGTGTGTGTGTGTGTGTGCGCCATGTTACAGTATTAACAGACAGCAGTGTGTTTGTACAGGACACAAATAGCCGCACGGCTGATATTAGTGGATCAGTTTCTATCACACTCTGTGGCGTAGAAGCGCCTGATTCAGCAGGTGTCCCCTCCTTGAAAAGTGTCAGAGTGTCCTGAGGAGGGTTTGCCTTGTGATGTGGACCGACCATTAACATGCCAGGGTATCACACTCACACATGAAACCAGGGGAGTAATATTTTTCAGTCAAAGGGACTGAGAGCTTTGGAGGGAGCCTTAAAATGCTTGTAAAGCAATTTAATAATCGATATTTCATTAATAAAGAGAAAAAATTAAAAAGAGACTAACAAAAAAATGTAATAAAAATGTAGTGACACTTTAGCAATATAATTTTAAAAGGAATATTTGCCATCTTATTCTTTATGATACAAGGAAAACAAACAAAGGGGTGCCTGGGTAGCTCACCTGGTGAAGCGGGCACCCATATACAGAGGCTTAGTCCTTAACACAGTAGCCGCAGTTTCGACAACAACCTGCGGCCTTTTGCTGCATGTCATCCCCCCCCCCCCATCTCTCCTTTTAGGTCTTCAGCTGTCCTATAAATAAAGGCCTAAAATGCCCCAAAAATAATCTATAAAATACATATACTAAGCGATATGTAAAAAGGGACTTCTAACCAATTGGCTGTCCATTTATTTTTTCCTTTGCCACCTCTAATATCATTGATGTGGAACTCTGTGGCAAAGCTTTGCTAATCCTCTGCGAGAGTTCTCGCTGGGTATCATCTGTGCTTGGTGGCAACATGCACCCTTGAAGCCTTCTGGAAGGCAGTGATTCATTTGTGAATGATGTGTTTTGGAGTAGAAGCTAATGGAGAAGGGAAGGGATTTCAGAGGTAGTAGATAAAGCTAATGTAGTGTGTCTTGAGTTGAGTGTCTCTCAATTGGTAAACCATGGCAGAGTGAAGGGTTTGAATCCCTGTGTGGGTATCCATGATGAAAATGTAAGTACTTGTGGTGCTCTCAGAATAATCTGGATACAAATTTGCCAGAGAGTGTACCAGCTATTTAACTCTCAAATCATAACTTTCAAGTTTTCAAGGATCTAAAGCATCTTTTTTTAAGTTTATCTACTGAGTCATGGAGTTTTATCTCATATGTTTCAATTGAAACTTAAAAATGTTATAATGCCAAATCTTTAAAATTGCTTTATAAAATCTTCTGCAGACAGTGATGACATGTCAGTGGTTGGAGTTATGGTGAAACTGGATATTGATCCTTATCCTGAACTCTTTCCAGGCGCTGATCCGGGATGTTGCTGCAGTACTGTAATGGGAGTGTTGGGGGAGGGCCAGTAAGTAACACTGTAAGAACAGAAAGTCTCCTCAAGTTATGAGGAGTTATGAAGAGTTTAATCTGGGTCCTGTAATTTGTGGGGGGTTCGTGTTTCTGTGCACAGTTGTACAATGACAGGTGGTGTGATCATGTTCGAGGCACACACACATGCGTGTATGTGTGCTCATATACACATGGGTGTTACACAAGCCCATAATTACACTGCAAGGACGAGGCTGAGTGGAATAATATACACACAAATACAATATGTGAATACACGTACGTGCACACACACACTTTACTTAAACAGCATCATGTTTTGGCAGTGGGCTCCTTTTCCACCGCAGGTCAGGCTTAGTTCATGCACAAAGAGCGTGTGTGTGTGTGTGTGTGT
>NC_045738.1:8598803-8606722 GCF_008692095.1 Etheostoma spectabile | reverse complement strand
GTGTGTGTGTGTGTGTGTGTGGTGTAACTCTGCTCCAGTTTTATTTTTAAAGTGAGCGCAGACAAAGGCCTCCAGTCAGACTGCTCTGAGAACAGGACCTTGGGAACATGACCAGTGTCTGTTGCGTCACTTAGTGTGTGTGTGTGAGAGAGAGAGAGAGAGAGACACACACACACACAGTGTATCTGACTTTTGTCTTGTAAAGAAGTCGCTTGTTCAAGCCGAAAAGGAACGAAGAGGAAAAAGCTCTTGAAAATCCTTGCCAGATGTGCAAGTACACACATTCACTCACACTCTAAAACTGTGGCCTTAAAAGCTGGCTTAGCGGGCATTTGAATGTCAAGGGACGTCACTGGGTGATGTCATAGAAAGGATTTTATATGCGATAGGAGAAATTCACGTACACACACACACACACGCACACGCACACACACACACACACACACACACACACACACACACACACACACACACACACAGAGTTGTTAGAGTTTGCCTACACACAGAGACCACACCCAGCAAAGCACTTTCTCAACAGGTTTATGATGAGGAAAAGAGAAGCAAGAAAATGGAAGGGAGGAGAAGAGAATAATGAAAGAAGATAAGAGGAGGCAACGAGGGAAGGAGAGGATACAAGGAGAGGAAATGAGAACATACATTAGGAGACAAAGAAGAGAGGGGAGGAGAGGAAAAAGAGGACGCAAATACACTGAAAAAAAAGTTTTGAATTTGATTTTAATGTGTACATCATTCCCACATGATCAGAATGTACAGCAGTGGATTCAACCACACAACTATGCAAACACAATATTTTCAAATTGTTGTAAATTCTGCATACAGTGCAATGGTTTACTCTTTTAACATTAGATTTAAAAGTTTAAATACAAAATACTGTAAACTGTTATCAAAAACAGTGCTTTCCTGAGAGCAAATAAAAAAGAATAACACCATTTCCCTGAAATAGGGAATCAAACATGACACAAAGTGAACAAGGCAAAATAAGTTCTTGTTACTAAATTTACTCCTAAGCTTTTTTTTTTCAACCCGGACCCTATTTTCCTATGTTTTTGTGTGAATCTTTGAAAATTGGTCATTGAGCAAGACCGCTGTGAACCCGGCTGCAATGTTATATAGGGCAACTGTGCTTGGTCAGTTAGTGTCCACTAAAAGTTCTGTTTTTGCCGCTGATAGGCTCAGATTATTATTATATAAGTGTCAGACAACCTTATGGAAAGGATCCCCACAGAAATAGACCTTTTTGTTAAAGAGTAAGATCCTAAAATGGACAAGGCATGCTAGGTAACTAGGACTACAGTTGAAAAATAGCTGACGGCTAACACTGGCAGACTTAGACTGGGGCGGCTGTGGCTCAGTGTTAGAGCAGTTGCCTGCCAATAGGAAGGTTGGTGGTTTGATCCCTGGCCCTGCAGTCCCACGTCGAAGTGTCCTTGGGCAAGACACTGAACCCTGAGTTGCCCCCGGTGATGCGCATCGGAGTGTGAATGTGTGTGTGTTTATCTGATGAGCAGGTGGCACCTTATACGGCAGCCACGGCCACAGTGTATGAATGGTGAATGTATCCTGTATGATGTAAAAGCGCTTTGAGTAGTTGTTAAGACTAGAAAAGCGCTAGAATACAGCACATTTACTTACAGAAATGTTGATTAATGTGCATTGTCCTAAATAAATAAATAAATCTTAACTTTAGTCTGGTGGGTGTAGTGATGGTGATGTTGGGGTTTTTCATGCGTTAAAGTGTCCATATTATGGAATAAATCACTTTTTCTGGGATTTGGGGTGTTATTTTGTGTCTCTGGGGCTTCCACACATACAAACTTGGAAACAAAACTATCCATGCTGTTTTGAGTGAGATACAGGTTTCTGGATGTCCTCTGCCTTCTGTCTCTATGTGAGCTGTTCAAAACCTGCATGGCTTTCAACGTCACTAGCCGAGATGGCTGAGACGAGGTGGCTAACTGTAGCACATGCTAGTGCTAGCATGCTAACTCGTTCTTAATGGCAAAACACGGCTACAACACACACTAGTTCACCATAATCTACAAAAGAACTACTTACATGTCCCTGTTCTGCAGGTATTCTACAAATGTGCCCTCGTTTAGAAGAAGTCTCCCAGCTAATCCTGTCTTGTACTAACCAAAGTTGGAGAAACAGTTATCTAGCTGATGTGCTCTTACTCAGTTACTGAGCATGTGCGACTTCCAAAAAGATATGAAGAAGTGCGGTGACTTAGTCTGTAGCTAATACAGGTGAGATGTCTCACTCTGTAGCTAAAACAGAGACTTAAACACAGGGTAAAAACAATATCTGCAGCAATGTGCGGTACAACAAAAATATTGTGTTTTTTTAAAATGAAACCATGTAAACCTATTCTGGTACAACCTCAAAATACAATTATGAACCTGAAAATGAGCATAATATGGGTGCTTTAAACTAAAAGGATCTTACTCTTTAACAAAAAGGTCTATCTCTTTAATGTACAAAAATTACAATACTAATCCGAGACTGTCAGCGGAAAAAAAAGCACTTGGACGTAAATTGAAGGTGTGCAATTGTCCTATAATTTACATTGAAGCTTGTTTGGCAGCTGCCTACTCCAGTAATCTTGCTTTATACTAGACCAATGTCAAAGATTGTTGTTACCATCAGTAACCAGAACATAGGAAAATAGGGTCCAGGTTGAAAAACCCAAAGTTACCCTTTAAATTGTGCACTCTATTGTGAATTAAAATATCAATCCTGTGTAAAAAAGGTTTTCCTGAGGAATAAACACAAAGAGAAAAATTGTTTTCAAAATGGCTTCACAAGGAAAAAATTGGTCTATAGGGTATAGCAGTATCAAAGATGCCTGTTGGATTATCACTGACAGCTCAATGTTTACTAAAAGAGCCTGTTTTCTAGTGAGCAAACTTTTGCTTTGTTTGCCAAAGGTTATTTCTATGCAGTTTCGTGCAAATCCTGTCCAGTTAATTCAAACAAACAAACAAAACTAGTCCAAACGGCATAGCCATGCCCACAATGCCTTTATATTCTCCTCTGTTCTCTTGTACTTTGGAAGCTTCCCAAATGTGCAGACACAGAGAGGACTCAGGGAATCCTGACCTCGGTTACATTACATCACGCACGCACGCACACACACACACACCCACGCACGCACACACGCGCGCACACACACACACCCACGCACGCACACACACAAGCACACCTTGAGCGTAGTCTGTCTCATAACTACACTGCTGCCAGCCCCCGTCTTTTATTTATTTCTTTCTTCCTGTGTTTTTAAGTCTTTTTCTTTCCAGTGCTCATGACGCACTCTGGTACTATGAAACTGTTAAATAGAGTCCAGTAGAGGCGGGGGCTGAGACCAAGAGGAGGTGGGTGGAGGTGTGTAAAGTGACACCACACCAGGGCACTATATTTACAATGTGCCTCTTTACGAAGCCTATTAATAGCTGCCAAATCTTTTCTCAGCATCTGCTGCACACTGTTGCACCGTCACAAACACAGGCATCAGATGGCACCGGTGGATTTACACTGCACTGTTCTGCCCAAGGGAACACGCCTTATCCTCTAGCATGTTCCTGCACAACCCCCCCAACCCCTTCACACTCGCACCTTCAGGAGATTTACTGCTGTGTGTGCTTTCAGTCTTTTCTTTCATATCTGTCTGTTCATTAGATGAAAGCAGAGAAGAGGGACTTAACCCTGTTTCTGTTGATTGATTGATCTATTAGACAAGACAAGAAGACAGGCAAAACAGGCGGGATAAGTGGAGGGGTTTAAGTGTGGTTAACTTGAACGTCTGACAAAGAAATCATCTCTTACAGTACAGCATGAAGCCTCACCTCACCTCACTGCCTACAAAGACGCCCTGATTGCTGCGAAGTCTGCCTACCTCTCCACCATCCTCACCAACCCCTGCCAAAACCCCAGAACCCGCTTCTCCACAATAAACAACCTTCTCAATCCTCAGACCGACACCCTCCCTTCCTCTACTCCGGAACTCTGCAACTCATTCCTCTACTTTTTTGCTGACAAAATCAACATAATTTATCAATCTCTAGTTCCTGTATCCGACCTCCCAGTATCTACTCCAGCACCTACCACAGCCCCTCTTCCCCCCATCTCTCCTGACCTCCCGACCCTTCCTCCACACTGCCTTCTCCACCAGTTTGACCCGGTCACCCCTCCTGAAATCTCAAAACTCATCAGCTCACCAACCTCTTCAACTCCTCACTGTCCCTTGGAACTGTCCCTTCTGCCTTCAAAACTGCTGCCGTCACTCCAATCCTTAAAAAACCTGGTCTGGATCCTTCCTTCCTCAACAACTACCGCCCAATATCCAACCTCCCCTTTCTGTCTAAAACCCTAGAACGTA
The DNA here is from genome assembly GCF_008692095.1 of Etheostoma spectabile. Lineage (NCBI taxonomy): Eukaryota > Metazoa > Chordata > Actinopteri > Perciformes > Percidae > Etheostoma > Etheostoma spectabile. The sequence goes on along the minus strand of NC_045738.1, from coordinate 8,602,326 downwards.
TCGTCGCCTCACAACTCCAAACCCATCTTCATGCCAATAACCGATTACAATAACAGCACAGAAACCGCTCACCTCAAAGTCCTCAATGACCTCCTTTCCTCTGCTGACACCGCTTCCCTCAACATCCTTATCTTCCTCGACCTGAGTGCGGCCTTTGATACCATGACCCATAACATCCTGCTCAACAGACTCAAAGACCTCGGTACCTTTCCAACAGATCCCACTTCATCTCTCTCCATAACTACACCTCTGCCAAAGCCACAGTCACTTAAGGGATTCCCCAAGGCTCCGTACTCGGGCCCCTCCTCTTCATAATCTATATTTTCCCCCTTGGTCAGATACGCCACTTCAACCTGGACTTCCGCTGTTACGCCGATGACACCCAGATCTACCATAGCATAAAATCCCCCCACAATCCTCCTTTCTCCCACATCAACTCCTGTCTATCAGCTATTAAATCCTGGATGCAACACAACTTTCTCCAACTCAACAGCGATAAAAAGGAATTCTCCACATCCGTCATGTTCTTTAAACCTACCTCTTTCACCTCCGCAAGATCGCCAAAATCAGACCCTCTCTCACTCCCACCGCTTCTGAAAGACTCATTCACGTCTTCATTTCCTACCGATTGGACTACTGCAACTCACTTCTCTTTAGCATCAGCTCTAGCTATATCAAGCGACTCCAACTGGTCCAGAACGCAGCTGCCCAACTCATCACCCACACCAAATCCTGGCACCACATACCCCCAGTCCTAAAACAACTCCACTGGCTTCCCATCTCCCACCGGATCACAGGGAGGGGGGAGAATTTTGGTAGGGAGATTTTTGTTAACAGAGATGTAATGTTACAGATGGCCGCTATTCTGACTCGGGTGCTTAGGGTCTGATATGTTCTATTTCCCAACCGTTCATTAAATCGCCGTTGGTGTCTTTAGCACCTGGCACTGAAGTTTAGTACTGGCTGGATTTTGATTGCTGGCTGCTAGCTGGCTGGGGGCGGACTGTGGATGTGTCCCTGGGGCTGTTGTCTTTTCTGTACTAGTAGCCTAATAATAGACATTAGAATACACTAAAACATACAACAACACATATTTTAGTGGCAGTTAACTAGATTTTAGTGGGTCTAAAATCTAGTTTTAAGACCTGAATTATTTTAGTTTAAACTGAGCAAATGAATTTACTATTACCTGCCCCAGGGGACATTAGGTTAGGTGGTATTATTTTGGCTTAGGAATCAGTTTATGGTTCTTTGGGCATATTCTTTGGGCATGTAGTAAACCTGGCATGTGTAGCCTACTGCATGGACTGTTCTTAATGGGACCTAGGAATAAACAAGGTGCACATATAATACACAGTAATCAGGGGGCATGTGGGATCTGTCTGTTTATTTTCCTATGCGGCATGACAGAGAACTGTGTTAAAAATCTGAGGCTGTTTAACCATAACACAGGTATGTGCTCTGTTAATTGCTGTATGTGTGTGAGAGCTGAAGCTTTTCTGAACCCTGAACTTGCACTGTTTCTTGGGCCTGTCAGCGGTCAACAGACGGCGGTAGACGCGGCCAAGGTGCTTGTAGGTGTCTACGTGTGCAGAGGCTGTTGGATGTGGCTGCAGGAGTGAGTTAAGGTTTGTGTTTACTCAACATGGTGTGAAAGTCAGTGAAGGAAATCAATGTTTATCCTCACACGTGTCAAGACAGAATCATGTGAATGTCTGTGTATACCACTTTGCTTTGCCATCATCTCTTCACTGTCCCCAAACACACACTGATAAACACACATACAGAGACTAATGTGTCCTGACTCAGCCTTTATTGAGCCAGTGTTAGTTAATATACCAACCAGCTGGCCAACAACCATAGGACAACTCTATGGTAGTTTTCCATGTGTGTGTTAGTCAGAGGTTAGGGGGGTGCCCAGTTGCTCAGAAGCTTGGGCTTTCCATTGTAATATTTGTAGTAGGCGATGTGAGAGCGTCACTTGGGCTTCCTGTGTATAACAAGTGTAATACAATAAGACACACAAGATCATTTTAGTGACTACGCACAACAATGTGGCACACAGAAAGAGTTAACAGCATCACAATGCATCCATTAATAACATCAGGGTCGTCCCCTATTTCTGTCTCTGTGTCCTTTGGGGCGGGAGGTTTGTGACCACTTTCCCAGCTGTCCCTCGAGAGTTGGTTCCAGCTGCTGCAGCTCCACACGGTCCCTAACCTCAACCCGACTTCACTGACCACAGCCACAGCCTGACATCAATGTCCAGGCGTCCACGCACAGGCAGCTCAGACCAGCACATATGCACCACTGCAGAGACGTCACAGCCAAGACGACTGACACTCAGTTGCATTGACTTCTCTCTGTGGAAGTTGTAGTTCCCAGGGCCTGAGTTGTAGTTGTCAGGCATTATTGGTACTGGACTTGGAAATATTTATGACTTTCTATGAAACACAAATATGTTTGGCGCAACAGACAGGACAAACTACAATTTTATTAAAGACATATTTACAGTGCATTGAATTAGTGTGCGGAAATTTGCATTGCAGTGTGAACAATTACAATGATGTGGTCCTTACGTAATGTTAACAAGTCCTCTTGAAAGTATCTGCTAATATCATAACCCATTTTCATTTGCAACACACATATGGTAAGCCTACATATAGCTTGGGACACAGACAGAGTACAAAATAGAACAGCTGAGATGTTGCATAAATGGGGATGATTGATACTTTGTTTGAATAATTTTTTTTGTCTAGAAAATAATGAAATATAGCTAACATGACCATCTGATTTTTATATGACTGATTGTTTTAATTGCCCTACACAACAATAGCTGAATTGTATTTAGCTGCTTCATTTTCAGAGTCCTATTATTGTTACTGGCTACTGACTATCACCTGTGTTTTTTTTTTACTGTGACAAGTCAAAATGTCTGCCGTGAAAAAGGCCTGTAACCAGCCCTATATGTGTAAAAAAACTGGCACACAGTGTGTCAAGTTCACTGATTCTCACATTTGTATGAGTAATGAGTGATGGCGAGTGGTTAAGTCTTGGTTCATGATTTCAGTGCATCTGTGTACTCCTTTATGTATGCATGTCTGCATATTTGATGGAGCTTGTAGGCAGCAAGCAGCATGCGTGCATAGTCCCTGTTGCTCCGTTCCTGGCACACTAGTCCCTTTTTCCACATAGAAGTATACAAATATGCATACAAATATGCCTGTTTGTGTGTGTGGAACTGTTACATATTGAGTGTTATAACATTGTTCTTTCTTACATTTGAGTAAGAGTTTTAGTGTTTCCTTTAACACATTTTTGTATTTGTGTGATGGTTAATTGTGCTTGTTACACTGTAATACATTTTACAGTGTACTTTTTAGGCCGCAAAACATTTTAAAACTAGAAACCTATAATTACCTTGGAATTAACAGAAATTATATATTTACATGACAGGTTATTTGATTGTGACAAAAATTCTCAGATTGAAATGTGATGTTTGTGTATGTTCATGCAACAAAAT
>NC_045738.1:8597897-8598793 GCF_008692095.1 Etheostoma spectabile | reverse complement strand
AGCATCGGTTTGGGATCATGCTACAATGCACCACACCTGTCAGTGATGCAACAATGATTATTCACAAGTGTTCAAAATCTCTATTTACAGCTCACTATCCAGCGATCTACTGAGAGTTTGATCATGTAGGTAATAGTAAGTTATTGACCAAGAGATATAGCGAAGAAATTGTGGGACACGTAACACAAGTTTACACATCCCTGGTCATTGTTGGATAACTGACTACGGTGTCTGCCTCACTGTCTCTCACCAGCTGTCATCCCCTTGAGGTGAACACTCTCAGTTTTCATGTTCACAGCTCTCACAACTCAATCTCAGCAGAAAAGAGTTACTGTGAAGGGAAAATAATCTTCTGAGAAATATCGAGGAGGAAGGATGGAGGTGAAGAGCCTCAGGGGGGAAAGGTTGTACTGTATCAAGCCTGGTTGAATCTTCAGCATTGATCTCATGAATAATAGAGCTCCAGTGGCCAAGTGATGATATTAAATGTGACATCCAACGACAACCTGGATCCACCATTCCTCAGAGCCATGCAGAAACAAACACTTGCATGTGTGCACAGTTGCGTGTAACCTTGTAAATCTGTGACTAATCTGTTTTAACTGTGACATTTTTTTCAAATGAAAGTATCCAAAAGGTCATTGTTAACTTCCCAAATATGAAGTTGAAACAAAGTTATTTTCTGTTTGACAAATCACTGACTCACAAAAGAGTCATTAATATAAAACACCCTCATAAAAGAAAAAACAAGTTGCCCGCTTAACAAGATGATCTCCTGTGTTTCCTTGTATTCTTCAGCTTCTTAATAATACATAGAGAAACAGCTAACTGCCAATTCTCAAAGCTCTCTCACACACACACACACACACACACACACACACACACACACACACACA
>NC_045738.1:8582568-8597887 GCF_008692095.1 Etheostoma spectabile | reverse complement strand
CACACACACACACACTCCTGCTCCCGTTCTCATGTTAACTTATGTTTACTGTCCCTACGCATCACTCACCCTGACAAATCTCTGTGAGAAAAATCTGCAAGTCTGCATTTTTCCCCCCAGCAGATTGTATCTTTGCGTTTGTTTTACCTGTTCTTCTTCTCATCAATTTATTTATGCAAACAACTAGTGAACATCAGGGGTAAGCAGGAGCCCAGAGTGGGTGAGCTAAAAGGATGAGGAAGAGGAAACCAGTGGTGGAAAGTAAGTAAGTACATTTACTCAGGTACTGTACTGGAGTATTTTTAGTTTATGCTACTTAACAAACTGTATACCGAGTAATCTACAAAAAAACTAGCCTCACCTCAACTAGCTACAATAGTATACAGAATACAGTACAGATACAACAGTATAGTAAAAATACTACTTATGCATTGACGCATTATCAGTTTAAACAATATATCACTTACAGATGCCATTTTACTTTTGATACTTTAAAGCTACATTGTGTAAGAAGTTCTCCCATCTAGCAGTGAAATTGTATATGACAAACAACTGAATATTACTTTCTAGCCCCTTCCATTCTGATCACATTTTAACTTCTGCGGTGGCCGTATTATTCCAAGAAGTGTTCCTTCCAGTGTAATAATAGTTTTATGTTTTTGTTATTTTGGTACCATTCCATTGCTAACATCAGCTATCAGGTTCCCTAACGAATGCAAGCTAATGTTAGTAAATTATAAGCGTGATCCTCCATCCTGCCAGCAGATCGAGTAATCTCCCCCTGGCATTCATCACAGTGTAAAAGCGCAAAATGAGGAAGTATGACCCTCTTTGGCAAATGTATTTTAAAGATGGAGGCGCAACATTGCAGAATACACACAAGCAAGCCGCTCATATGTATTCTGAATGATCCTGAGTGGCAGATTCTACGCTTACGAGAATACTTAGTGTTTAGTGATTAGTTGGTGGAAGTAATTACACATGAATGGGCACATATTTGTAAAAGAACAAAGGTTTTTTTTGCTAAGAATCAACTCCAAACATTACACAATGGAGCATTAAATAAAATTATATAGTTTTATTTTACATTAAGTATGATTTTGAATGCTGGACTTTTACTTATAATGGAGTATTTTACAGTGTTGTACTGCATGGTACTGTAAGAAAGGCAGAGGAAATAGGGAAAGCAAGGAACAAGAGTGCATGTAATAGAATAAGAATAAGCTCCTATCAGTTTTTTTCCCAGCACACCAAAGCCCCCCCAAACCCACACCTCACCCCAAGGCTATCAGAGAATTACTACTGCAGGAGTGGTCTGTCGTTACTTATTATCCACTCTATTGCTTGGACCCTTGACATGTGTATGATCTCAAACACATACAGAAGCTCCCTAAACACTCACGATTTACATTTAAGCATTATGATGGAATTCCCTGCATTTAGGCAAGTGAGAGAGAAAGAGATCAGGAAGGCATTGGGTGAGAGGTTAGAAAAGCACTAACATCGGCTGCAGGAGAATTATGAATGAAAGTACATTTTGAAAAGACACACACACACACAAACACATACACCAACCAACCTTTATAGTGTCTTTCAGCTCATTGTTTTGGTTTTCGGTTCTCATCAGTGTCAGTTCCAGATGCAACAGGCAGCTGTTTTCAGCAAAAACACTTCTGATAAACCTACTTTATCTGCTGTCTATAATTTGTATTAACTTTGACTGTGTAATCATTGCGGGTGATTTAACATTCATGTTGACCACCCTCAGGATAGAGGGACAAAAGCACTGTGTTGTGTTTTTGAGAACTATGGACTGACTCAGCATATGACAGAGCCCACACACAATAAGGGGCCCACTCTGGACTTGATCATCTCCAAGGGTCTAAACATTTACAAGATTGTGGTGACTGACATTGCTCTCTCTGATCATTCCTGTGTTTTCTTTAACGGCACTATCTTGGTGCCCAAAGTGTCAAAACAAAGATAATCAGAAAATAATATACCACTGAAAACACCATGAATCATTAATTCAGCTTTTCCACACCTGCCCTCTCTGGGGTCTCAGTCACTGAGCTTGTAGATAATTTAAACAGTAAAATAGTATCATCTGAACTTTTATCTACCAAGGCCTGCAATAACTTTGCCTCCTTCTTCGAAAACAAAATTCAGAAAATTAGACTAAGAGTCAGTGCTTCCATATCAAGTACAGGATATGGGTTGTCACAGTGTCCAGGCAAAACAAATTCCAATATAGCACAATTTCATACAATCAACCATAAAAACCTGGAAGACATTATACAACATCTGAAAACCTCGTCCTGTTGCCTCAATATTCTACCAAAGGGGCGTTTTCAAATTTTTTTCAAATTGTTTGTCTTCTGATCTTCTACAGATTGTAAACACGTCTCTTTTCTCAGGTATCTTCCAGCAGGTCCTGAAAACTGCAGTCATCAAGCCACTATTAAAAAAGAACAATCCAGACTATAGGCCAAAATCAAACCTTCCATTTTCAAGTTAAATTGTTGAAAAAGCGTTTTTTCAACAACTCAACCATTTCTTGTCACTAAACAATGGTTTTGATGCCTTCCAGTCAGGGTTTTGACCACACCACAGCACTGAGACGGTTCTTGTTAAGTCTTTAATGACATCTACTTTAACACAGATAGTGGCAACATTTTAGTTTTAGAATTACTTGATCTCAGTGCTGCATTTAATACAGTCGACCACAACTAGACCGACTGAAAAACTAGTTTGGCCTTTCTGGCTCAGTGGTTTGAATCCTACTTAATGGATAGGGATTACTTTGTGTCTATAGGTAACTATGCAGCTTAGCATACAAATATGACGTGTGGAGTTCCCCAAGACTCCATCCTGGGGCCTCTTCTGTTTAATATCTACATGCTTTCACTGGCTCAGATTATGGAAAACAACAAAATAAGTTACCATAGCTATGCGGACAACATATAAATTTACATAACCTTATCGCCAAGGGACTATAGTCCAATACAAAAATTGACTAAGTGCATTGAACAAATTAACGACTGGATGTGCCAGAACTTTCTTATTAAATTAAAAAGGAAAAACTGAGGTGGTTGTTTTTGAAACAAAAGAGGAACGGTTGAAAGTCAGCATTCAGCTTCAAACAATGCCAAAAACAACAGACAAAGCCAGAAATCTTGGTGTAGTCATAGACTCAGACCTGAATTTCCACATTCACATTAAGGCAATTACAAAGTCAGCCTATTACCACCTTAAGAATATATTAAGGGTTAAAGGACTTATGTCTCAACAAGATTTGGAAAAACTAGTCCATACTTTTATCTTCAGTAAAATTGACTACTGTAACAGTGTCTTTACAGGTCTCTCTAAAAAAATAATCAGACAGCTGCAGCTGATTCAGAACGCTGCTGCTCGAGTCCTCACTAAGACCAAGAGAGTGGATCACATTGCTCCAGTTCTGAAGTCTTTACACTGGCTTCCGGTGCCTCAAAGAATTAATTTCAAAACACTTCTGCTGGTTTATAAATCACTAAACGGTTTGTGGCCAAAATACATTTCTGATCTGCTACTGAACTATGAACCACCCAAACCTCTCAGGTTGTCTGGGACAGGTCTGCTTTCTGTCTCCAGAGTAAGAACTAAACAAGGGGAAGCAGCGTTCACAGACTGTGTATCTGGAACAAACTCCCAGAAAACTGCAGGTCTGCCGCAACTCTCAGCTCTTTTCAATCAATGCGGAAGACCTTTCTTTTTCATGTTGCCTTTGTTTAAATGATTGCTCATTTCTAATACTGAAGTTGATTTTTGTTGAAACTGTAGGACAATCAGCAAGGGTAAGATCAAAATTAAATGACTTGATTAGACAGTGATTTGACTTTTCTGATGAATATTTTCTAAACAATTAAGTGACGAAAAGGGGAAGTGTTTATCATTATTGTTAGCTGAAACAAATATTGAAGTGAACTAAGTAACTTGGTGCCTTTTGGGATGTTTTTGTTAACAATTTGTGAAATTAGGGTTGTGGCCATTCTGGGGTATTTCTGAACAGGAAACGAATATATTTCTGAGAATTTCTCCAACGCAGGTGTGACATAGATTTTATGGTAAAATCTACAAGAAACAGTTGGAGCTGTTCAGGGTTATACAAAGTTTGTCGTGTTGAAACTAAGCCTTATAGTGACAACTATATTGTAGTGTAAGAGAAGTACTTCCACTCTTGGTTATGGGTAACCAGAGTACAAAGTCACATGATCCTGCGGGGCCCATGGTGGATGAGATAGTAAAGAAATATGGTTCTGCCTGTGTAGAATACTACCTGCTTTGCCTTGCCTTACGTTATTCTACCTACCTAGCACAAAATGGAACTGTTCACGACAGATAACTAGCTGGTGAACATAATGGAGCATTTAGCGGTTGAAGAGCTATTGGAGTTGGTGGAGACCAAAAATAGAGCTAAAAGGAGAGTGAATATTAAACTTAGATTTGACACAAACAACTTCCAATGAATGTTAATGTTGGTCTGTGTTGTGTGTTTTGTTTACAGCTTTTTCCCCACTGCCCCCGAGTGGCCTTTACAAGGAAAGCATTTAGTGGAATGGGAAGCATAGCAGCAGAGGTGGATGATGTTAAATCATTCAATACTTTATTCAGTGAGTGATGTTATTTATTAGTTATTTGAAAGTCGCGACATGAAATAAACTAAAGTCAACAAGAGTCATGTACCATGTCTGTCCAGACATGTGACTGAAGGCTACTCACATTGTATATGAAGCCGGCCTTCCTTATTCATCAGCACTGCAGCTCTGACGCTCATTCTGTGGAAAGCTTATTAAATCATTAACCACAAAACCACCACGCCTGTAGTGTACAGAGCAGAGAGAGAGAAACAGGGATATTCTGAAGGCTGGCATGTATTAATGAAACATCTTGTATTAAACAATAGAATAAATGTTCCCTTGAAATTAGGAGGTAACCACTAACCACATCCAATCCAGGCAACTGTTGTAAACACACACATTCCTGCCAAGACCATAGATCTGACAGGATCATTTTCTTGGAGACAAAATTAAATATTTCATCTCATTCAGCACATTTAGACACTTCATTTTGCTCTTTCACATTCAGAATATTCATCACAGAATTTTTGTTTCTTTTCATGTAATGTAGGATATATTCAATTTAGGAGCGCAGCACAGATGAACAAGCCAAGAACATGATAAATACGACTCAGAAATGAAAGGTCTTCACTGTGTCTTTAAAAAAAACTTCTAAAGAAAGCCTATGTTCACCATTTTGACTAGTTCTCCTAATAATGTGTGTTTATAATGTTTGGCTGAAATAAAAGAAAATCGTCCCAGCATTATTTTAGACTGTAATGCAAAATTAATTTAATAAATATTGCAACCATTTACAAACAGTTACGTGCTGAAATAAACTGAAAACATGGTTAGAATATCTTTTAGACGCTACATCACTACATTTTAGTGAGAATGATTATTATACAGGAGCCAGGTGATCCCCAGCTTCAGTGCCTCCCTCTCTCTTCCTCACCTCTCCCCTCTGTTGCTGCCCTGAAGCACAAGGAGCGCTGCACAAGGAGTGGAAATACAGTCACTAAAAATACACTGTACATAAACAACACACACACACGCACACACACACACACACACACACACACACACACACACACACACACACACACACACACTCCAAGTGCCTTTAATATTAGACAGCACAAGGCTGACACCTGAGACACTCAGCGCAGCGCTGTCACCCCCTCCCTCCTCCTTAAATTAGTCCAGCAGTGGCCACCGTCCCTGAGGGTGCAGGCTGGCAGTTAGTGATGAGGGGGTTTTGGGGTGGGGGTGTTGGGGGGGACACATTCTTCTGACATAACAGCCCAGTTGGCCTGTGGTAGTCACACGGGGCATCACCAGGCCCTGACGTGGCATCGCTGCTGATGGAAGGGGATGTGTGTGAAAAGGTCACAGAGACCAACGTGGCCTCCATCCTGGGGTTCTCCTTATCCCACTACCCTACGCATGCGCACACACACAGACACACACACACAAACACTCACACACACACACACACACTCACTCAAGTTTGACATTTATAGCATATTCCGCTGTTTGAATCAAAAAATGTTCTCATCATGTTTGGTTCCCTCTCCATCTCCTTTAAGGTTTTAAGTCAGCGCTCATGTTTGTCTTTAGTTTAGACTCGGCCTTGTTCCATTCTTTTAAGTTCTTTGCACATATCACAATAGACCTGTTAAATTTCTACCATAGATTGTCTCCACCTGTTTCCATCTTCCTGTAGTTACTCATATATCTATCCAGCACATTCTCTTCTTCTCTCGTTGTTTTACCTCTTGCTTTTGCTCAGCCTTTATTTCTGTCAGCTCTCTGTATATTTGTTTTCTTTCCTTTGTGCTTCAACCGCAACTGTTGGAGCCATATCCTTCTTCAAGATATGAATTTCCAGTTCTATTTAACTTACCTATTGACTGTTTCTAAACAACTTCTAGTCTATTTTTTTGTTGTTGATACATTTCTTTCTTATTTCTGTTTGTCTTTATGTCCTATATGCTGTGATATATTTGTTGTTCTTTTTGCTTCTCTTGTTTCTTATCTGAACTGGATCTCATGCATTTTTATCTTTGTGTCTTTGATATAAACATTTAAATGTAAGCTTCCTATTAATGCTTTTCGTATTTGCATATCATTTTAGAACAAGTAGACCTGATTTGATTTTATCCTGTTTTGTCCACTATTGTGTTGTTCAGTGGAGCGAACACTGTGGGGAAAAAGTGGAACTCTGATAAATGGCTGTAATTTGTATTTGTCTGCAAATGGTAAGAGTGTAGACATTTTATTTATTTATTTGGACAATGCACATTAATGAACATTTCTGTAAATGCACCAGTGTTAGCCAATTGGCTAGTTTTCAACTGTAGTCCTACCTAGGATGCATGTCTTTTATGGTGGGAAGAAACCGGAGTACCCACGGAAACCCACGCAAACACGGGGAGAACATACAAACTCCACACAGAAAGGCCCGGAACGACCTGGATTCGAACCAAGAACCTTCTTGCTGTGAGGCAGAAGTGCTACCCACTTGGCCACCGTGCTGCAACATACAACATACAACATACATACAACGTCTGAGAACTGAGAATTTGATCTTTGACAGTGGTGAATAGTATAATGGAGCTACTTGTGTAGTAACTAGATAAAAACACTACGATAATGGTTTAATGGTTCCCATAAGAGTTTTACCTTAGAATTGAACGGTTTCATGCTCTTCATCTTACATGCACACAAGGTGAGTGCGTGTCACATACAGGATTATAGTGCGAGAGATGAGGTACTGATGGATAGCAGACTCAGCCTTGGCTCTGAATCTGACTCTCTTATTTCTTGCTGAAGGAGAGGTTAGGAAAAATCAGGGAGCCTCTAGTTGGCACACGCACTCACGAACACACGCACACACAGTGTCCCAGTGTCCCTTCTGAGCGAGTTGACCTACACAGTTCATATGACAGCAGCCATGTGGTCTGGATGCAGAATATGGAGTCAGATAATTTTACAGTGAACATGCTCTCACCTCTCAGCAAACCTGCTACTGATCACTGGCCATTAACAGAGTGTTGCACTAATTGGCTGCTATTCTACTGACTAATCACTGCCTGATCACAGTGACCGGACCAGCATGAACGCACTTTCACAAAGAATGTAAAAGATTTAAAGATGTCTGATATGCTGCACACCTTTCTTCAATGTGCTGATCTTCAGAGACGGGAAGAATAAAACTATGTACATTTATTTAGGTACTGTACTTTGGTACTAAAAAATGTATACAAACATAAGTTTACAGAGCAAAAAAAGTATACAGCAATTTAAAATTCACAATAAAAGCAATACATAAATATGGTACAGAAATTAGCTGTGTAAAAGCAATTTTGCAATTAAAGGTAGAGAATGTATGTTGTTGAGAAAAGCTGTTTTATATGACTGTGAAAGTTAAAGTAGAGATCTTTTAAATTTTTACCAAACTACATTTATAGGTAACAATTGTTCAAGCAAAACATTCAATAAGTTTGTAAAATATGATGCACTTCACCATGGAGTAAACGTACCACAACTTTGTAAAAGGATCAGTTTTACTATCACATGGACCACCATATTATTTTAGTACTTTTTGTAAGTTCACTTTAAAGAGACCATTCCCTGAAGAAAGTACTTTTAATTTTGACACTAAAGCAAGACTTTTATTCTATGTACCTTTATTGACTTTACAATGCATGATTTTGTTTTTAAATAAAGTATTTTGTATTATTTTAATGCTACTTTTGCTCAAGTAAGGGAGCTTACTACTAATTCCACCACTGCCAATACTTGTACAGGCTACTACCATATGTTGTTAGACAGATCACGCTAACGGGCTGATGTACAGCTTTTCCTACTACCACAGTACTACAGTGTAGATCTCGTCACAGGTGTCCCTGCATCCCCTTTACCAGCACTCAGTTTTGGGGACATTGTCAGGATTCACCTGTTTGGTGAGCGTTGATCGATTCCACCCGCCTGTCAATTCTTTCCACGCTTTACCAACCATATGATCTGTTCATAAATACACACATACACACTTGACATACGTGCAAGCATGACTGGGCACTCACACTCATCTAAAGAAGGAATATTCTGCACAGTCTTTGAAAGGAAAGAAGAGTTTCAAATCCTGAGACCATTGCTGCACCTGATATACTAGCTTTGTTTACCGTCAGGGCGTTACATCTCTCAGCATAAACACGTGTGATGGATGGGTGAGAGAGGGAATTAGCCATAGAAAGGGAGAGAGAAAGACCAAGTCTACTGACACAATAAACAGACAGCAAAGGGTTGGTGGCTACCAAGGCCAACTGTGGCGTCTCACATCTCCTCATGTAGGCTGTGTCTTGCCCAAAAAGTTCCACTTGAACACACCGCAAAGACTACAGTTGACGGCCAACTACCGTGTACATTCTGCACCTGTGTGAGAGGAGATTCTCCATTCTCTTTATGGTCACCCAAAAAATGTAATCCGAAATGACGGAACATCTCTCTAGACCTAGTAAACACAGAGCAAATGTAGTCAGTCATTGTTTTCATCAGAGAGTGCTGATAGTAGTCAAGAAGGGTCGTTGTTGTCATTGTCACAACTAGTAATAATAAAGAAGATACCGGCGTTGTTTGCTCCGTTCAACAAGTCACATCGGCCAAAATGGATGCCGACGGCTCTTCCTACTGACGACGGCACGAAACACACCAAACAGACTCAAGTCACTGACCTTGCCACTGTCTGATGGCTGATAATTGGGTTGGTGTGTCAGAGCCTTTACCGAAGGCGCTGAAGACGATTCAACAATCGGCCAGAAAAAAGCCGTTGAGGGCCGACAAGTTGCGACCGTGCAAAATAGGACGACAGATGCTCAACAATCTTCTTGTGTCAGCACCTTTAAACATTTTTAACTTTTTTTGCTAAACCACAGAGCAGCATGTGCTATGTAAAACATAATACATGTGACCTATTTACAGGTCTCCTAAATTGTGTGTATGTGTGTGTGTGCGTGCGTGCATGCATGCGTGTAGCACATGTGCTTTCGCACCTCTCTCTATGTAAGGGGCCATCCCTTGTAAAAGCGTGCGGTTTTTTCACAGGATATGGGTTTCTTGTGAAAAAGACACAGAGAGGAAGCACTCTGAAGAAGGCTTCTTTTTTTTTCTTTCTCTTTTTTCTTCCCATCTCACACTTATCTCTTTCTTTCCACGAGACAAACGTCATTTCATGCGTGGATGTTCAGGATAATTTATGTAGAGTAGACAGATATAAGTTCTGCTTTTAACGTGCACGTTGACGAAATCTCTTTTTTGCTGTATCTGATACACCCTGTGTGAATATTAGTATATGTTTATTGAGTGATTGCCGAAGAATTAAAGGAAACACATAGTTTAGTAAGATGCAGTGACGAAATGTTTCACACTAACTCTGACTTAATGATTGTTGTCAACTTCGAAAGATCTTGGCAAACCACCTTCTTTACGATAAAATCCAACATTTAAACTAACTTTACTAGGTGTGTCAAATCACCAGCAACAAATTAGTTTCCACATATCTAAAACCAACAAGCACAAACTGGAGACCACGAGAGTTCAAAAAAATCTAAATAGAAAACATTTGAGTGCTTACATACAGAGTGTGTTAAGAGCATTATTCATGTGTTTGTGTGTCCAAAACATAAACCCTATGAACTCTGGGAGTTGACTAGTATAGACAGTGTCAAGAGGAGTTTGAAACTACAGGTTGCTGCAGTGTGGAGCGCTCCACGTGCTGCCTGGGCCTGTTTGACTCCTGAACACTGAGGGACAGCTTTGACACAGCTCCTTCATATTTAATTGTTATGTTGAATTATTCTGGCTTACTGCCGTGTTGTGCCACCATGAATTGGGCCTTAGTGTGTGTGTGTGTGTGTGGGGGGGGGGGGGGGGGGGGGGGGGGGGGGGGACAGATACGAGAGGGAGAGTGATGTGGCAGTTGTGCCTGAGTTTGCCTCGAACACTGGAAGCCTATGGGAAAGCAAAGCCATAGCAACAGAATGAATTAATGAACAGGATCCGAATGCTTCGTTTAACACAAGGCGCACGCACACACACACACACACACACACACACATTCATATTCAACACAGGTAACCTGGTGATGCAGGATGGGCTAAAACTGCTTCAACAACTACAAAACACCCAGCCAGCAGTTTACAGCATTGAACATACTGGGCATCATGTCATAAATTCTTCCACACTGTTTGATTTAATGTGGCCAAATCAAATCTGAAACCGTTTCTAATCATTCACTTTTGTTCAGCTCAGCTCTATGATAATGATTTTCATCCAAAAATAATTAACTGGTTATGAAGCATTTGAGTACTAAACAGATGGTGTGTGGCTATACAAAATGTTACAGTATTATGATAATGAGATTAGGTAAAAACAAAACATGTGTTCATGCATTCCCTCAGTCATGACAGAGTTATATCTTGATTTTCTCTCAGCCAGTGTTGTTCAGAAAATAGTCTGCAGCGCCCCCCTTAGGAAAAGACAGAAAAACACATGGGCATAATTTAGATGAAGATGATGAAGAGGCTCTGAGTGATTTTACAGGAAAACCTAAACGCGGTATGAGAAGAATTTATATTAATATAAACAACAATGGCAAGCCAGTTTTGGCTCAAAGAAAGTGTCATAGGAACTTCTTGATTGAATGTTCTTTAGAGAATGATTTCAAGAAAAATTATTTTTTTGTGTTTTGGATATAGCTGCTGATTGTTATGCTCTATTCTCCTAGGTGCACTTAATCGAGATTCAAATGACCAGCCATGTGAAAAAAAAACCTATGAATATATAACTAAATATTGTTAACATTTGGCATTTATGTCATCAGATATAATTCCTGATGTGAACGCCTTTGTATTACTCTGGCACTATGAAGACTTGCCACTTTTCAAAAACTAATTTGACCTGTCTGCAATTCTTCAGTACTGCTGGTGAGGACAATGCCTGGAGGTTGATTCCTCTGAACCTCTATAGAGGTAAGCATACTGAAAAGTTACACTTACATCCAGACAAGCATCAATTTGAAGCAGCTGGTATACATGTATAGACAAGTCTGAGCTGTTCTGCTCATGAAAATAGGAGGCTTTGAAGTATGTGTGTGCTGTGTAATTTTGTTGAACCATAGGATGACAGGATCAGTTTTGGACAAGGTTAATTACACTATTATGTGGTTTTAGGTGCCATCTAAGATTGAACAAATAATATTGAGTTAAGCCAAAAACATCAGGTCAAATAATCTGCAAGTTACTAAAAATTGTTTTAAATCAAGCATTAAGCTTTAAGTGAGAAATCAAACTGCAATGTAACACTTATCAGTTATGTGGTTGTCATAATCCTTTTCTTTCTGAAAGCATTTTACGTTGAAACAAAGGTTTATGAAAAGCTTTTGCTAAAGTGTACAGCTTTCAGTAGTCTGGTAGTAGTTATAGAAGGTACAAAGATAGAATATTAACCCACTTGTAACTGAAAATATGGTTTGGGCTTTTCTCATTAAACAGGCTCACTCAGGTTGAAATGTTTTAAAAAAACAAAACAGCGTTATATTTCAGAACACAATAAGGGTACATTTTAACACACATTGATTTTTACATTTTTATTGTACAATATTACAATTACATTTGTACAAATGCTTTTAACAAAAAATGCACTTCAGGCTACAAGAGGAAATGTTTGCTGGGGCCTGTAAACAACAATGTCCTTGGGTACTGCACGGAACCTTTTTGCAGCATTGGCAGGAACATACTGCTGCTTGGCGATGGGCCACATACACACATCCAAACTAAGACATTTCATCTGAGATGGGCATGACTCCCTCCTGTTCACCCCTTCAGATCTTAAAAACACAGAAAGGGCAAAAGCAACAGGGTGGATACCAACATCAATGTAGATGATGATCATGTACTGAAATGGTTAAATAAAAAAACAAGTTTGTGTGTCTTGTATGTCTGTGGGTGTTGTAGTGAAAGTGCAGAAGGGAACCAGGGGAGTGAGATTGTTGTTCATTTGTTGTTTGGTCCAGGTCCAATGTGTTAAAAAGACGAGGTGCAGGGTCAGAGGTCTTCAGGTGGCGTTTAAGAGCGGGTGTACTTCCCCCAGATGTGCAGCATGAAGACTGATGCAATGAAGAGCAAACTCATCACCAGAACTGGCACGGGGCCACTGTCACAACAAAGAGAAACTGATCAACACTCAGATTAACACACACCCAAAATCCCATCATTTGCTACAACCACAACTAGAGCGAGAGTCTTAGTGGACTGTCTGATTTTATTGATAAGCTTAGGAAACAAGGAGGCGCTCTCATCTCTGAATGAGGGACCAAGTGGGGGTTGGGGTGGAGGCAGCATTGCCATGCCAACCATCTCCTCAGCGGCCCGCTCCGCTCTCTGTCAGAAGGCTGTAATTGAGTTGACCTTTCAGAGTGCATCCTTTAATGAAGCTTTAAGGCCTGCGTCTAACACAGGAACAAACATGCACTCGATATACAGCACTGTATGGCGAGTCTGCCCTCCTTCGACTGCTGCAGAGACACACTCAATAACCACCACAGCACCATTGATCAACCATGGCCAGCTATGGCCAGGAGACAGGACGCCTTCTCTAATATTAGGGGTGAGGTTTTAGCAGAATAGAAGTTTGAGGTTGAGAGTTTTCCAAACACAATTATGTGTGTGTCTAATATATATACATACACTATATATCACACCTAAATCAAGCTGATCCACCGCTCAGTGATAATTTGTTTTACCACAGACGCACGTTTGCCCAATTTCCTGCCATTAAACATTCCTACCATTCTACTTGATGAACACATATAACACTAAGTGTTGGAAATCCTGAGACTTATGCACATTTATGAGAGGAAGTTAAAAATGTCAGGGGCTAAATATTTTCGTGAGTGTGTATGTTCTGCTTTTATAAACTGCACTTACACTTTGAGTCCTGGTGAGTCTTCTGTGTAGAAGCGCCACATGCCGCCAGTACCTGCCGATCCTGTGGTCCTGCCACCGCTGCGTGTACCACTGCTGGTAGCTTTCCTGTGGAACACACATGAGAAATGCTTCCTTATGACATATGACTTTCATATAGTGCATTTTTCATGTAACAAAGTACTCTATAGGAAAACAAAAAGACAACTAAAACAGACACAATTTTGTGAAAATCTGATAACTTTTACTCATCCAGCAGTTTCTTAAGACCAATCATTTTGATCAAAAGAAAAACAAATCTTTGCCATTATACACCAAATTCTGAATGTAATTACATACAGAAGCAGCTGATGAAAGAGTGAAGTGATTCATGGCTGTTTTACCCGTGATGAGATTAAACGGAGGTTAATGAGGTAATGAAGAGGTGGATAGTAATGGGTAATAATGAGAGAGGTAACAGCGTGCCTCTGATTACACACTGATTACGCCCAAAGCACAACATCTATCAGCTGCTCTAATCTACAGAGGGCACCCAAAACAAATAAAGGGAAGGGCTATCTGAAAATCATTAATCACTCGTAAGAGTATGACGACGAGTAAGCGGGGTCAATGCTGGGGGTATATGTCAAATAATTATTGAGATGGTGTATGGGCTGCGATGACCACATTACTTATATAATAATGTCTTCAATTCACAGTGGTGGGCATGGGCGACATACAGATGCGTGACAAATGAATGGAAAAACAAATTAATAAGGTGCCTTGGTATACAAGACCACGAGTTGCCACAAGACCATTGATGCTTCTTCAAATGGGTTGACATTTGGTGACTTTTATCATTCTTAACTCTATAAAATTCTTCTATAAAATTCTTGTTCAACTTTATTAAACTTTTGAACTCAACCTTTAAACTTTACTGTTTTTCTGCACTGCATTACCAAATCAATTTCCTATGTACATGGGGAAAATTCTGATTCTGACAAAGCAATTCTAATTCTGGGCTGAACTGCTACAAACTACTATTTTTTCTATTTTTGTTATTTCCACTAACCCCAACCGGCCCGTCAGACGCCGCCTACCAAGAGCCTGGGTCTGACCGAGGTTTCTGCCTAAAAGGAAGTTTTTCCTCGCCACTGTCGCACTGTTGCTTGCTCTGGAGGAAACTACTAGAACTGTTGGGTCCTTGTAAATTTTGGAGTGTGGTCTAGACTTACTCTATCTGTAAAGTGTCTTGAGATAACTCTTGTTATGAATTGATACTTTAAATAAAATTGAATTGAAATTGAATTGGGATGACCATAGCCAATAATAAACATCAATTTCATTCTCAAGCAATTCAGTGAGCCTTGAGTCCTACATGGAAGATCTTCATTCATTAGTTTGCTGTACCCATTTATTCAGGTATGTTGCACATCTGTATGCACTTATTGAAGACTTTACCAATCAGTCTACTGGATAAAGTGTTTGGTGTGTACGTGTGGGTATGTGCACATACCTCTGTCTAACAGTGGAGCCTGCTGCACGGGGAGCCACCGTCTTACTGGGGGAACGGCTAGATGCCCCAACATTGGTTGCACTTGCTGCTGGTCCAGGCTGAGTGTTAGACACCATAATAAATACACATGAACATCAACTTCACTATATCCTCTTTCTGACATTCTGTCTTATACATTTCTCATTTGTTGTCCATCGGGCGCACGCACGCACACGCGCGAGTACACACACACACACACACACACA
>NC_045738.1:8568487-8582558 GCF_008692095.1 Etheostoma spectabile | reverse complement strand
CACACACACACACACACACACACTTAATAATGATGATGCTTAGGTAGCTTACATTTTAATTCTCAACTGTACAGTGTGTTTATGTCAGAGACTGATGGCAAAGGCCTGCTAGCCACACACACTGTTCATTGCTTTCAAGTTCTAGCTGGTGATAACATGCAGAGTCTCAGCTAAATGTGTTCACGAACATATATTATTAATAATAGAGTGCTGTGCCAGCTTTAAATATGTGTTTTGGGACTGTTTGAGTTGTTGAAAAAGATCCACGTCCACAAATGATGAGCTAGCTAACGTTAGCAAGCTAGCTAACCGAAAGCAAAACGTTAGGTCTGACGTTAAATGGGGGCAATAGAGATGATTAGCTTCAACAGTAGTAACAGTTTTAGAAATAGTTGAGAATCTTACCATTGTGTTTTATTTGTCCGATGCAAGGTGAAACCCTGAGCCCTTCTTCAAACTGATGTCCACTTCCAATGAACAGCAGACTGTCTGTGTGTGATTTGGTCAAAAATTGAGAAGAGATCCCATAAAGCTGACGCTTGTCTAAAAAGGACACGACTGCAAAACACAAGACCAGTGAAGGAGGCTTAGCAAAAGCCTGACTGGCTGATCGCATTCAGCACTAAATAATGAGTCAAACATTATTTTCGGAGCTTGTATTTGTACCGGTTTAATGAAACATATTTTTGTAACGCAGCTGAATTTTTCGTTAATGAAATGTATATTTGTACTTGTACTTTAAATTTAAGGCAACTAATCGGCCCGCTTAGATTCTGAAGGAGACGTGTCTCACAGGAAGCACGTCCTTCACCTAATACATAGGAAACAGGCGCCATTGTGGTTTAAACAGAGAAGCGCGATTAGCTTGCTCACAATAGATGAATTTGAGCCAACATGGCGTCCAAACGGTAGAGTTTCATAACAGTTCATGCTGCAACGGTGGACTAGTCGAGCATAACAGGTTTCCAAACTCAGACAAGGTAGCTAGACAAGACATCCAAAGGTAAACATAATTACATTGCAATTATATTTTACGGATATTTAGCTAACGTTAACTAGTTGTGTTCAGTAACAAAGACAACTGCTCACACAATTAGCTAGCTTTCTCAAACGGGTGATAATTTCACATGCTAACGTAAACGTTACATTACATAGACTAGCATAATGTTATTATTGGAACCGTTAACTTAACGTAGTTTAAGACAATACAGACAAAAAAGTTAGCATAAGACACTAATGATACGTCTTATAAGCAAATGTAAGTACTGTTTTTGTTCTTGTTATTCTTGTTCTTGTTGTTGTTTGACTTATCCGCAAATTCAGTGCCAGCTAGAGGTTTTCCTCAGAGCACTCGGGGGCATTATGACAGCCACAATGATTTGCCGTAGATGTATGTTAGGTGCTTCAAGGAGTAAAAGTTATGAATACAATAATGCTACAAAACAGGACAAATATTTAATCTTTGTTAACAATGCAGATCTCAAAAGTTGTTCTTATTGGCATGAGAGAGTGTGTTTATAAGTCTCTGTTGCTTGTGTTGGAAAGAGTTGTTTTCCTTCGCTAATATGAAGTTTTAAATTTGCTTGAATGCCAGTGGAAATAAATTACCATTTTTAAGCACCTCAGTTTAAGGCAGTCACTCCTCATGTTTAAGCTGTTACCCGTATACTTCTGATTTTGGGATGATTTGCACTGGTTATCTGTGCTCATCAGTTTATCAAGGTCAAGGTCAAAGTTTATTTATATAGCACATTTACAAACAGTCACTACCTCCCCAAAGTGCTGTACAATTATAAATAACAACATAAGAAAAAGGCATAACAAATATCCGGAAAAACAATCTAAAACTGAATATGCCAAAAACAACCAAAAATACAACAGATAAAAAGCTTTGCTCAAATCAATACAACCACAAAATGTCACAGCTCAGCTGTGTTAAAAGCCAGTGCAAAAGAGAGTTTTTAAAAGTGATTTAACTCTCAATAGAGGACGCTGCTCTAAGTTCAGGGGAGAGAGTTCCAGAGCTCGGACCTGCCACCGAGAAAGCTCTGTCCCCTCTGGTTTTCAGTCTTGTTCTGGGACAGTCTAAAAGCAACGGTCAGGACCTGAGTGCTCTGACTGGGTGTGCAAACAGCATATCAGATAAATATGATGGTGCCAGCCCATTCAGAGATTTAAAAACAAACAATAAGATCCTGTCATTCTACATGATTTAGTGATGGACAATGCGTCAACAAACCAACATTTTGTTATAGCGAAATATATTCCAGATTTAAATTTGAACTTTATTCATTCTTGTGCAGCATGGCGCGGGTCGTGTTCCTCCATCCAGACCTTGGTATTGGTGGAGCAGAGCGACTGGTGGTTGATGCTGCTGTTGCTTTGAAGTCTCAGGGATGTGACGTTCAGATATGGACGGCCCATTACGACCCAACACACTGCTTCTCTGAGACCCTGGACCCAGAACTGCCTGTGGTACGTTAAAACACATCTTATTACGTAATACTGTCCCTCAAAGATGCACAACAAAGACAAAGAATAGTATAAATTAAGAAGACACACAGACACACAGACATCATTGTTTCTATTACTCTTCTGATAGGTATGTGTGGGTGACTGGCTACCCACCAGTGTGTTTGGTTACCTGCATGCCCTGTGTGCCTATCTGAGGATGATCTACGTGGCACTCTATCTGGTCTTTCTCAGCGGAGTTGAGTACGATGTCATCTTCTGTGATCAAGTGAGTCGTCACACAAGAACTGTCTGTCTGTTTGGTCTATACTCAGTTGAGTTCCTTGGAGCCTTCTGTATCTCGTAACTGTCTTTGTTTCTCAGAGAATATCTTCAATTGTTAGCAGTTGTCCATTTCCATTTTTGTGCCACACCCTTTAATTATACCATGCCATGAAGTTGACATGCCCTTGCTTGTTTTCTATTGTTTTGCTTTTAATACAAATACGCACAGGTATCACCTTTCTCTTGCACATTGGAGTACAGAGAAAGGTCATTTTTCAGATCAACTAATGGCGTGACAAAAAGCCTCACTTTTTAAATAATCAAAACTGATATCAACCAAAACATGTCATTTTGTTCATACCCCTTTCATTCCACCCCAGGTGTCGGTGTGTATCCCAGTGCTGCGACTGTCCCGTCGCAGGAAGAAGGTTTTGTTTTACTGTCACTTCCCTGACCAGCTGCTGACCCAGAGAAAGTCAGCCCTGAAGAAGCTTTACCGTGCTCCTATCGACTGGCTGGAGGAGCGCACCACTGGCATGGCCGATATGGTACGTAAAGGCTGAGGGTTGAAGACTGTATCAGTCTACATTTTGTTGGTCTGATTGCAAGGCAGGATTGTGTGTCTTTGTTACAGTTTTATTTTATCCAGATGGAAGGGCTCATTTATACAGTAAGATGCTAAAAAAGCTTTCCCAGCAATAAATAAAACACATTACAGCACAAAAACGCCAGAAATGTATTGAATAAAGTTTAGAAATAATAATAATATAAAATAGTGCATGTGATTTTTAAAATATGCTTTTAATGTGGTCTGAGTGTGTTAAGGGCCCTTGTAGTAAATGCTGTGTGGATTTATGCACAGATTTGAGAATGGACAAAGTGTCTAATGTTGAGATTTCAGGGTCTAAAGGAGAGCCAGTGGCTAAAACTATGCAGGTCTTATAAGAGACATTCCTAATCCATTAATTTCTAATCTTATAGGACAATATGATTTAGCTTATCCTAAATTTTCCAACTACAGACAAGAAAGTATGAATATTTTTTGTTAGAAAACAAAAGGTTATATAAAGATAAACAATACAGCAATGTTAACTATAGATTTTGCTAAACATTAGCCTTGTACCTGGAAAACATTTAAATGCTAATAAAAAAGGCAGAAACTTGAAAAAAGATGGTAGACGTAAGGCAAGAAAAGGTTGAAAATAGTAACAAAAACTTTGAAAAAAAATACAGTAGAAAGAAGGAAGGCAACACTAGGGTGACAAAAGTGACAAAAAAATCCAAAAAGCGACAAACTTAAAGTGACAAAAACTTAGAATAAAGGAGGAAAAAAAACAAAGAAAAAAATATAGTATAAAAAATGAAGGAAGAAAGGCAAGAATAGGTCAAAACAAATGACAAAACCTTCAAAAAAAGGTGACAAATAGGCCTGCACGATTGATCATTCTCATTTAATTTTACGAGCCGAATGCATCACAAACGCTACTTTCTTCTGTGAGTTTTAAACATAGACTCTATAAAATAGGTTTAAAGCGCTCCCAAGCGCTTCAATGCTGGGATGTTTATACTAGGCCTGCATGATTAATCGTTATAAAATCACAATCTTAATTCACCCTGTTCACAATTTCATTTTTAAATAACTTCGATTTAAAAAAATATATACGTTGGTGTGTGTGTGTGTGTGTGGTGTGTGTGGGTGTGTGTGTGTGTGTGTGTGTGTGTGTGTGTGTGTGTGTGTGTGTGGTGGTGTGTGGTGTGGTGTGTGTTGTGTGTGTGGGGTGTGGTGTGGGTGTGTGTGTGTGTGTGTGTGTGTGTGTGGGTGTGTGTGTGTGTGTTGTGTGTGTGTGTGTGTGTGTGTGTGTGTGTGTGTGTGTGTGTGTGTGTGTGTGAGAGAGAGCAATTCTAAGCAAAAAAAATCGTGATTTGTATTTTTGTGAGTCGATTGACTTCAAAAAGTTTGCCACTTTACTCAAACCAAAGTTCAAAACACCTGTTCATGTCTGTCTGTCTTCTTTGGTCTGTTGGCTGTTTAGGTTTTCCCTCGAACACATTCTGCACTTACTGCAGCGTCTTGTGTTGACTGTTTATAATCTGTGCTCATCATCATATGTACATTGTTTGTACTGGTGTTATTGTTGAATACATTGTATTGTATGATGTTTTTGTTGAGTTATTATTACACAATACTTTTTGTGACCTTTTCGACAAATAACCCATATTCCAAAAAAAGACTAAAACCAATAAAAACTAAACTAAAACTAAGCATTTTCCAAAAAAAAACTAAACTAGCAAATCCGCTTTAAAAACTAATTAAAACTAAACTGTCAAGTCAAAACGACATAAAAATAAAAACTAATGAATGCAAAACTATCATAACCTTGGTTTGGTACTGCCAATTTGTTTTTGTTTTGTCATGGTCCAAAAATCGTGGCAGAGAATCGTAATATCAATTCTAAGGAAGAAAAAAAAATTTGAGATTCGTAGCAACAAAAAAACAAATAAACTTGGAAAAAAAACGACTGAAAAACATTTTGCAAAAAATCTTACGTTCTCCCATTTGAGAAACATTGCTTTAGATCATGCACACAATTAACTATACATGTATTAATACTGGAATTGTCAGTGCTATTACAGGTAAAGGCCTTTTTATTTATTTATTTTTTATTTTATTTTTTTAACAGCTCATCCAAAAACAGAAATTCTTTAATATCACCCAGATGTTGTTTAACAGGGTTAAGAGAGAATGAGTATGGCACTTGATAACGGCTAAAACTATAGAGTTATATAATATCAATATACAAGGTACTGTATATTTATCAGCTTGAATGAACCAAGCTGATTATTCAAAATTTGATGCAGCCTAAGCTCCTCAGGCAAGCTGTTGTAAAAGCTAAGGGCCTTGATAGAAAAGAAAATGACATTTCAATTTTAGTCTAGACTTTAAAATAAGGGCTGCTGGCTGTCATCCAGCTCATAGGGAATTAAAACGCTTGTGATATATGTGAGATCCTTATGAACTAATCTCTCTGTACTTCCTCTTAGATTCTAGTAAACAGCAAGTTCACCGCAGGCATCTTCAGTGAGACCTTTCGTGGTCTAAGAGGAGTCCATACAGATGTCCTCTATCCCTCCCTCAACACGTGCACCTTTGACCAGCAGTCCAGTCAAGCACAAGGCCTGGGCGGGCTGCTCCCTGAGGGAACCTCCTGCCTGTTTCTCTCTCTAAACCGATACGAGAGAAAGAAGAACCTGGGGCTGGCTCTGGAGGCTCTTGCATTCCTGAAGTGTGGCCTTCCTCTGAGCAAGCGAGCAGGTATTCACCTGGTGGTGGCGGGGGGCTACGATGAGCGAGTTACTGAGAATGTTCAACATTATACTGAACTGAAAGAGCTAGCAGCGCAGCTCCACTTGGAGGACTGTGTAACTTTCCTTCGCTCCCCCACTGATTCACTGAAGGTGGCGCTGCTGCGGGGCAGCAGAGCCGTGCTGTACACCCCGAGCAGAGAGCATTTTGGGATTGTTCCCGTAGAGGCCATGTACTGCTGCTGCCCTGTTATCGCGGTGAACTCTGGGGGCCCCCTGGAGAGCGTGGCAGACGGGGAGACAGGCTTCTTGTGCGAGCCCACTGCCGAAGCCTTCTCTAAGGTCATGGAGAGGCTCGTTAGGGAGCCACAGCTCTGCAGGGACATGGGACAAGCTGGGAGGAAGAGGGTGCAAGATAAATTTTCTCTTCAAGCCTTCTCTGACCAACTGTACGGGTACATTGTCAAGCTGAGCCAGTGATGTGAAAGCTGGAGGAGAAGCAGGAGACGGGTGGAAAAATGATCCTCTACTGAACTGTGAATTGTCTGTGGACGATTGGGGTCTGCAGCGAGGTGATGTGGATGTCTTCTAACAGGGGCTGTATGTGTAAATGTGCAGGGAGGTGGGTGGTGGGGTGTTTTGAGTCCTCAGAGGACAATCAATCAGCATTCCCCTGGAGGGGTTGCTGAGAGAAAAAAAGGACGGAATCTCTGTACCAATTAAGAAAAGAGTAACGAGTTTACCTACCCTATCTCTGGAAAGGAAACCACACCTGCAAATGTGTATGTAGGTGTGTGTAATTGTACATGTGTAGCAGTACTGCAGCCAAGAGTCTAGCAAATTAAGTGAAATGTTTTGCACTGTGTATGTTTTTTTTTCTTGCTTTGCTGCAGTAGTCTTTGTCTTTGTGTTTGGAGGATGAAGAAGAAGAAGAATGTATTTACCACCAGTGCCATCAGGCAGTGCACAGTCACAGATCGATAAACAAGATGCTATCCACTACTTCCTGTCTGCCCAGAGCTTTGTTCCTGTCCTCGCATTCAGAAGACGCTGGCCTGTTCATGACTCTTGCTGCCGCGTGGAGGTTATTAGCAGATGGTAGAGAGTGGTTGGCTTTATTAGAGGTCTGGTTGATGGGCAGTGTGGCTTTGTCTGGGTCATTATCAATGAGGGGAATAGCAGACGTTGTTTCTGCGCGCTGGCCTTCTCAGCCCTCCTACTGTATAGAAATGCTCTTATTGACATTCCTGAAGTCTTAATAAACAAGAAGACACATACTTCCCTGACTCTTATGGAGTTTGCTTTGTTGGAAGTTTTTTGGCCTTTAATAGACTTTGCTAAGGGTTTTGCGTGTGAGTGCAGAGGCACAGAAACATTGTTAATGTTGTGCCAACCTTTTTTTTTCTTTTCAATTTAACAGATTTGATTGTGCCTCGAGTTGAGAATGAAACATTCTCAGACAATGTAGCAGCGAAGGAGTTTTATTTTTGCTCATTAACAAAGTTAGTGTGCCAGATATACATGCGAGGAGCCGCAGAAGATCTTAAGTTTCTTTCTCCATCCGTTGCTGCAATATCATTTTGAGTTGTACAGGTATCAACATGTGTGCCATTCTTAAAGGGAAAAGAATAAATATTTGGAACATTAAATTATAGACTGATTAAGTATAGATCTTATATTTAACCACACAATCTCTTTGACTCGGGTGTTGTTGAAGCAACCTGGTTGCACACAGCATTGCCGTATCGAACAAATGTGGCGAAATGCTCACTGTTGAAGTTCATCGGGTCATAGTTGAACTCCTGGTGCAGAAAAGTCTCACAGCAATTAATAATCCTCTCCTGTGGAGATGGAACCAGGTTGTGCTTGATGTTGGTGACCCTGACATGAGTTCCTGGAGACACTTTGATTTCCGTAATGCGCTGTGTGCAGATTCTGGTCTTTCTCAGAACACAATCACCATTTGACTTTGGGACAATTTGTTGAAGGAGGCTGCGGCAGGCTCTCTGTGTCATGTTCTCATCTTACAATTATGAGAAAATACAGTGAGACAGTGCATAAAATAACTTTTAGCAAAAATAAATCTGGTATATTCTGAGTAACCGTACGTATGCAGATTTCTTTTCAGATAAAGTCACATTTCCGTTTCTTAACTCTTAAGATGATTAAAATGAAATTAAAGACGATGGACATGAAATCAAATAATTTGAATTCTTTTTTTGAAGAGCAACTGGTAACAATAACGGACAGTCAAAGTGAGACAATATTTATAAAACAAAGCTGACCTGCAGAAGTACTGAATCAGAATCAGAAATACTTTATTGATCCCCGAAGGGAAACTCTGTGTTACAGTTGAAGATTTTGAAATAACTAGGCTCAATACATATAAATATGCTCTAATGTGTGGAATTCTTCAAGTTGAGAATCACACATTATCACATCAGTTTTCTTAGTTATTGTCTCCAAAATGCTTTTACTTTGGGAGATGTGTATACCACCTCTTAATTGGGTGAACAAACATAAACATGCACATACTTTGATAGGACCGTAGGTACTGCTGCATCAAGTGAAACATTTCTGGATATATTCAATAATGCTCACCTGTCTCCATCTCATTTGGGGAAAAATGCTGTTCCAGTTTCCCAAAGGGTCCATTGTTGCTGTGAGCTGAAGTCGACAGATGGACTGAAAGTCAATTATTGGGACGCTGTAACCAGCCTAATTTGTTACCTGTTAATCTAATATGTTTCTATTTCTCTATCAGGTTCAGGGTGGCACTGAGTCAATCATTCAAAAATAAATTATTCTGATATTTGCTTAAGGTTGTTTAAAATGTGTGGCACCTGCATTGAGTTTTCTATTCCCACTTCTTGTATTGATTCAGACGAGTTATTTTCAAAAGCTGAAATGCAAAGAAACCAACAGCGATGCTGCTTGTTTTTCACTACTGAAAATTATTTGTCCAATTGATCCAATTAGTGCAAGTGGCCTTGGTTTAATTTAGAATAAATACTAAGGTCTAGCATTTAGAATAACAGTGATAGACCGCAATTTTTGTAAGTGATCCAGCTATATTTGATGTGTGCAAATACAATAAAAAAATCTATCATATATGCATATACTGTAGATATGCCTGTTCTGTATAGGGTGGTAACTCCCAGTTCTGTATATAATATTTGTTGTAGGTTGTTTGATCAGTTAACGCTTGAGCATTCAAGACATAGATTAACTATTGATTATTTTTTACATAAATAAGATTCAGAATGAGATAATTGCATTTTAATGTAGTTTTTATGAATCACCATTGTAAGCTTATGTAAAAACAACAACAAACCTCACGCTTCATGACATTTTGAACATATTTTAAAATAGGTGACACATCTGTAATGAGTGTGCACGGATCCACAGGTTCATGCAAATGTGCCAAAATTGGCGTGTCCATGGCCTAAATCCCTTAATAAAACAATTAGTTTCCAATGTTAACAATATACAGATTATACATTTCTTAAACCTGTTTTTATAAGTAAGGAATGGAAACTCACAAACCAAACCACACAAGATATTTAAATGTGTGTGTGTGTGTGTGTGTGTGTGTGTGTGTGTGTGTGTGTGTGTTGTGGTTTGTGTTTGTGTGTTGTGTGTGTGTGTGTGTGTGTGCTTCCACATGCAGAGGTATTACGAGTAGATGATGAGAAGGGCGTTGCTGCAGTGATTTAGTGGCCCCACTAGCAAGATGATAAAAAGGCTCTGCGGAGCCTGTAAGGGAGGGAAAGACCCACAAATGGGCTCATTTCAGTGTAAATGTGTGTCCTACTTTACTGTTTCAAAGAAAGATGTCGTCTGAAGTCTATTTTCTATCCCTTCCTGTTTTTCTTACTCTTTTAAGAAACTGTCTTTCCCTCAAAGTTGTGAAAATGGAATCAATGTCCCTTCCCTCCCTTCCACCCCACCTCCCCTCTCTCAGTGCCCTGTGGTGGGGTGGTTATTGAGATCACTGTGTCTGAGTGGCAGCGATAACCGGTACCCAGGTGCCACTGGCACATGGTGTTTAATTAATTAATGAGACCACAGGCTTGGTTTTCTAATTCCACCTAGCCAGCACCGGGGTGTAGGGGAGATAGCTGTGAAATGTTTAGGTGTGTTTTCAGGCGAGGAAAGGAGAGATGTATGTGTCAGTGTGTGCGTGTTATGGGTGTATATCTATTTTGTTGGCAGTTTGGGAGCTGGTGTCCTTGTTAGTGGAATATTAAATATGTATGGAATATTTTTACTCTGACTTTTAATCACGCCATATGATTGGGAGTTAATCATGGGCTAAATGCAGATGATGATGAAAGAAACACAGTTAGTGTTAATACATCAATCTGAACCTCCAGCACACTAACCAGGTCATGGACTCATTGCCCTGAAACAGAGAAATGAGATTTAAATATAATGCAAGTAGCGGATGCTGTGTAGAGCAACATAAGGTGCGTGTTATGCAGGTTTAAATATAATGAATGAGATTATTGTAGGGTTAAGATGAGTAGAAGTCATTAAAACATAGTAAGCAAGGATACTGTAACATTTTTACAAGCTGGAGAGCATGTACAAGAAATAAAAGTTATGACTTTTCAGAAATTGTATAGTCCACATATGTCCATATATATATATATATATATATATATATATATATATATATATATATATAGTAAAAAGTTAACAAAATAATATAAATGAAGATGAAAAACAAGTTACAGCCATCAACCATCAACAACCATCCTTTCTCAATATTTCTTACTCAACACAATATTTCATTCAAGATTCAAAGCTTTAGTCACAGTACAATGAAATTCTTAGCTTTCAATCCCTTTCAATTACTATCTATAGAGGAGACAATTTTAAATGTTAAAAAAGATTTCTAAACAGGAGCATACAAACAGAATTAGGGAAGAAAAATCCTTTGGTTAAATATAAACATATGTAAAATAAACATATATAATAATATTAATTTTGCAACAGTATGAGTACTGTTAGATGTATAATACTGTGCATCAGATGTGCAATATCAACTTAAACGGGAGATGTGCCCTTCCAGTCTTTGGACATATTGCAGTAGCAAAAATAGGTATAGGTATTGGTGCACGTCTGTAATCTTAACCAATCAAAATTGACCAAACACAAACATACAAAAATAACATTTCTCTTGGATATATTGAAAGCTGTTGATTTAAAGTGATCAATCAAACAATCTGGATCTACAGATTATATTCTGCAATTTCCTGTGATGTGTGAAGATGCATCGCCTTCCTTTTTGTTCCAAATATTTGCATAAGAGAGGAGTTTTACTGTTGGAAAATGCAGCGAGGAGAAAAAGCCTTCCTCGTAATGAATGATAGAATATGCTTAAACAATAGATAATCTGCATTTGTATTCACAGCTCGTCTTTAAGAGCTGTTTTACGTGGTACATGTTAGCAAATTATGTATTTCACTCTTTACTGCTTCCATAAACTATTCAAATATATTAGCTTATACCTCATAAATGTTAACACTGCTCAACTCTTATACTCACACTGGCATAACAGTATTAGGAGCTGAAATCACAGAGGTAAGGAATGATTTACTAAAGCTACATAAAACTCTTCACTATGTGGGAGATCACAATAAAGCTTCTATAATCTCTGATCTCTGATATTATAGATAGCCTCTATAAAAATAGCTTTATGGCCCAGAAAAGAGAAGCATTACGACTTGATCTACCCTGCACGTTGTGGTTTAAACCATCTTATAGCTCAAAGATAAATGAGTTCATAGATTTCATACATCACCTTATTCACAGGAGGTTTATCTGTAAAATTGTAAGGAGTCTTGTTTCAGATGTAAAGTTACTGCTCACAGTCAGATAAGAAACAACACAAAATAACACAAAGAAAAAACAAACAACATTGGTTGCACACTGTTCTGGTACACAAATATGTACATCTAACTCATTCATAAGATTGTCATCAAAGGTTTCACAAAGCAATTGTGTGCTTCAGATGTGTATTGGAAGACACATGCATTTTCTGGTCTGTGAATATTAATAAATATTGTCCATGTAATAACTTGGCCAACAACAACGGAGAGCAGTGACTTCAATTGAGTCTTGTCAAAGTTGCCAGGTAACCAGATGCTGCAAAGACGCTGGATGGCTGAATAAACTGTGTCAGTCTAGACTGAATAGTGACAGGGCGTAACTCTTCCTAAAACCACGTTATCATTTTTGACATTTTCTGTATTTAGTTATAGATTAAACAAACAGTCGAGCCAGGATAGCTGTTTCCACCTGCGTTTAGTCTTCATGCTAAACTAGGCTAACCTAGCTTGCTTCCAGATCTCTGAATCGCTGCCCACATCTCACTTGTGTTTACCTATTTAAAGGTTCTATAGGTAGGATTGCGAAGATTTTGCCCAAAAAATTTGAACTTTGACAACTTCTCAGTTCCTCCCCCCCTTCTGCTAAAACCAAAACGGTCTCATTTTTTAAAATTACCTGCTTCATGTAGTTCTACTCGAACATAGGGTCAGTTTCAGTATGACTGATAGTTTTATAAGTCTTACCTACTGCACCTATATATGTTTCCAATGGCAATTGCCAGTTGGAGAAACAAACGACCAATCAGAACTTTAAGGCGGAATTCAAAAAGGGGAAGCACTTTTCCTAGCTAGCTAACTTTATACTACTTTCACAGCATATCTTTTGGACCATAATTACGACCCACCGAGTCGGAAAATGTCAGCCTTCTATTAAATCTGAGATGGAGATATGGGAAATGTTTGACAGCGGCAATACCACTTAGTTACAATGAATAAATGAAGTGAAACAAAATGACAATTCAGTCTTTGATGCACAGACATTGTGTTAACAATTTTGACATCTATCTCCCACAAAGTAAGTATTCCTCAAAATGTTGACCTATTGCTTTAAGACAGGGCAACCTGCTGAATAGCCTTCAACTTAGAAGTGATTTTAGAAACTATGTTGTGAACTTTCTGCTTTTAATAATCTGCTATCTTACATTTATATCCCAGATAAACTTAGATCTACACACACACACACACACACACACACACACACACACACACACACACACACACACACACGCACGCACGCACGCACGCACGCGCACACCAATCCTGGCATCCTGGTTGCTCTTCCTGGAGCAGCAAGGTACTGCATGAGAAGGAGGGGAGAGAAAAAGGAAGAGGCAACAGGAGAACCGACCTCCCATTGAACTTGGCTCTCTTCCAGCACTCATTCAGCCAGTAATCAGCTGTGAGTCAGTCTGTCATACTGGCTTTAAACAAACACATTAACATTTGAGCATACATTACATGAATGCTCACTTGCGCACGCACAAACACATGCTGTCATCTTATTAAAAACACACACACTCACACACACACACACACACACACACAAAATCAGGCACTGTATTTGCGTGTGTGTGTGTGTTGGTACTGCGCTCTTAATTGGTGCATTTTTCCTGTTCTTTTACCTCAGAAGGAGAGTTTCTTTACAGATGTTGGCCTGAGGGGTGCGTTTGATAGTTCTGGTGGGGACTGGCTTAGGGCGACCAAAGGAAGGGGTCTATAATGATGATGGTGGAGGGGTTGGGATAGATCAAATATGTGGGGTGTTTGTGCAGGCAAACATACAGAGAGAGACTGGCTTGGTACAACCTGATCAAGGGGGTATAATCGCCCACCTATGACCCAGAACGAACAAAGACTTGCCTGTGGGTACGACTCAACAGCGCTGCATGTGGAGAAACTGAGCAGACCCCCACAAAGCTGGGATGATAACCTCCGGTGATAACACACACAGGGGTGAATGTCAATCATGCTGTCTCTCTGAATGTGTGTGTGTGTGTGTGTGTGCATGTGTGTGTCTGTCTGCATGTGTGAGACAATGCCCCTCAATTGTTGATGCAAGTATGCTTTATGTACAACTATGCATATTTAATGTGTGTGTGTGTGTGTGTGTGTGTGTGTGTGTGTGTGTGTGTGTG
>NC_045738.1:8565785-8568477 GCF_008692095.1 Etheostoma spectabile | reverse complement strand
TGTGTGTGTTCCCACTGCCCAGTGATGGCCTATTAGATTGAGCTGTCAGTCGGCAGGCAGCAGATGAAGATTAATGGAGCATCCAAACAATAAGAGGCTGGCAATGATCATAAATATGCTAATGGACATTATCAATACACACTCACTGACGTGTGTGTGTACAGTATTCATGCAGCAAAGATTTGGGATAGGACTTGATTCGGGTTACTGAGTTGAATCCGTTCTCCCTCTTCCCCTCGGGATTCACACCAAAAAGCTGTGCACACACGGAATGGACGGGCGTCCCATGTATTATGTTTGGGTTGTGGGCTACAAGAGGGAGGAGGGCTCATTCAGTAGACGACATGATTGGTGTTACATTAAAATGTGTTTATTTAGTGTTTGTGCGTGTGTGTGTAGGTGTGTGAGAAGGGCAGTGGATACTGATGATGTCTGTGCCAAGCCTCTGATTAAGACTACAGGTTCAGCTAATGGCACAATGAGAGGCTGATTAAGAGAGGAGTAGCGGTAGATAAAAGGGATAGATGGACAGATCCATTCACTAAACTGATGATGGGGCTCTTTGTTGTCTTGTCCTATTCTACGGTTCTCTGGGGTCCTTCCTGTGTCTGCAGCATAAATTCATTTTTTAAATGAAAAGCCTCTTTCTTCATCTCTCTCTGCCTCCTTCTCTTTTTTCTCTTTTTTCTCTTTTGCTGCCCATCTGGGTCACACAGCACAAAAGAGCAGTACAGGGGCCCCAAACTGATACCTTGTCATCCACTTCAACACTAGAAAAACACACTTCTTGACCTCCTTCTATCTATTTTTCACCCACGGTCGTCTCTTCTCATGCAACCTCCCACCCATTTTTCTAATTCTCTATTAAGGCCTGCAAAGTCCACTGGGAAATGTTGGTGCTCTCAGGGCTCTCCGACCTTCCTTGTCCTTTAAACACACATACACTCCTCCAGTCACAGACATATATACTATCCGTCCAATCCAAATGGAGAGTGTAATTTGTGTGTGGCAGGGTGGCGATG
Source organism: Etheostoma spectabile (assembly GCF_008692095.1). Lineage (NCBI taxonomy): Eukaryota > Metazoa > Chordata > Actinopteri > Perciformes > Percidae > Etheostoma > Etheostoma spectabile. Next base: position 8,567,455 of record NC_045738.1, on the reverse strand, counting down.
GATGGAGCATGTAAAGTAGATATAGGGAAGTGGTTATGATTGGGGCTAATGAGCTCACAGGGGACGCTTGAATAGAGGAGGCTAGCCAATGGTAGGCCTTTCTCAGATACACCTCTCTGGAGGGTCCCTGCTGAGCTGAGACCCTCGTAGTCCCATGGGAATTTGTTTGTGTACAAGTGTGTACAGTCCCTGTGGTCATTATACAGTCATTCAGCTGAGCTGGTTATTATTGCACTCCGTGGACAGGGATAGTTAAGCATTTAGACGTCAAATCACATTGGTCATTAAGTCAAGGTCACTGCTAACTGGTAAAACAAAGAGGGGCTCGCTTGTTTTTAGAGTGCCACTGAGCATTATGCTCTTGGAAATCAGGCAGAGCAAACTCATAGAAAGTCTGTGATAATTGCTAACACTGCATCAGTGGGAAGTGTGGGTGTGTGCAAACAGGTGTGTGTGACAGTGTGTCATTCTGTGTGTCTCATTACCATGCATCGTGTGTCAGTGTTGTCCAGGAGGCTGAGCCTCCGCACGGTGCTCCAAGGGAGAGTTATAGATTACTGGCTAGAGCAGACAGGGGCTAGGGGAGCCGCTGGAGCCCAGACCCGAGAACCACAGGCTGGGCACGGCTTTCAGCTCATCAGCCTGTCTCTTGAGGCTACGGAGCTTAACCTGGAGCAAGGCTCTGATTAACCAGACTAATGACGGTGCAGCCCCCAGCTCCCAATGCCCAACACCATAATCACTGCTTAAGGCCCTGGCCAGTCAGCGTGTCTATATGGAGAGAGAGAGCAGTGTCACAGCTTAATGGATAAGTCTACTGACAACAAGCATTTTAAGTCAACTGTCAATACAAGCTTTTAGAGTCACTCAGATGGCAGGAGACCAATGTATGAGAGGCTGGAATGAGATCAAATACATTCAGAGCTCAAATATTTTTTTCTGTTTGTCAGCTTTATGTGTTCATGTGGCTGAGTCCGTGCATGTGAATGTGTGTCACCACAGTTGGAGGTGTTTAATGAGTGCTGATCGATGTCTCATCTGTGCCTCCTTATCTCTAAAGCAAACATTTCATCAGCACAATGGAAGCTTTCAGCCTTTGGTACACACAGAGACCCCAACAGACAAACTGCACAAACCAAACGACGATATGCAAATTAGACAAAAACAGACATGCTTTTGTTCATATACCGCTCTTAGAACTGCCCAATAAGTGTAATAACCATACACATGTAGGGTGCACGTCTTGTTTATTAGTGTCTTTGTGTGTGCGAAGGTGGGAAGGATGGGGTAGGCATGCAGGTGAATTTGCTCTGCAGACAGACGAGCATGCCAGTAGTGTTTACTGTCCTCTGTGAGTAAAGTGATTTCTGACAACCCCTAAATGAAGCCCTGGGGGTGGGGTGGCCTGCAGATCAAAGACCTGCTTTATGACTGTTTGTGTGTGTGAGAGAGTAAGAGACAGAGGTAATAGCTTGGCGTTATAAGAGGGGGTGAGTCGATAAGTGATCTACCCAATCTCCGATAGAGAATGAGGTGGGAGTTATCCAACATTGAGTTCAGATGCCAAAAAAAGACTTAACCTACAGGTTTATTTCTGCAGCTCTACGAGGGAATACATGATACCACTGCAATTACACTTACAGTACAAGCCTCCAAACAGAACAAAAGGA
>NC_045738.1:8553342-8565775 GCF_008692095.1 Etheostoma spectabile | reverse complement strand
TCTTTAAAGGATTTGTTAATTTCTTAAAAAGAGTCGGTCATTGAGGTTACAGTGCACTTGCTGGTGAATGTCATGCATTTTTAAAGTAACAACAGAGGAATAAGCTCAATCTTTGGTGACATAAACAATTCTGTTAGTAGGATGATTAATTCATTGTTGGTTTTGGTTCGTTCAGAGGATTTGTTGACATTAAGAGAACTATAGAATATCGCCAGCTTTGTTCGTTAAGGTGACAGAATAAAGAGAAGTTGTGGCAGAGTAGATATGTGTATGCAGGACAAATGTTCAATGGGCCAGTCTTTACGAGTCTACAGGGGCTGGTATTGACTGAGTGCCCTGACTAAGCCATCCACATTGCTGCTGATCCTCCATAACATCCAGGGCTTACCTTGTGTCCAGACGTACAATTGTGGGTGACTGGATGTGTGCTAGCCAAGCATATTTCTATTAGTTCTGCCTTTACAAGTGCTTGGTGATGGCTATAAGCAGAAGACATCCAGGCATGCACTCATAGCAGCTGTGTTTCTGAAGGGATCCAGCCTCCATTGTTCTCCTGTCACTAACTCATCTCTCAGGCCCAGGAGACCCACTGCTGACATTTACCAGACCTCCCCTCTCCACCCTGCCTGCCTCACCCTCTCCTCATCGCTTCTCTTTCACCAGCCCCTTCCACTCTCCTGTCTCATTCTCTCTTTCTTTCCATCATGTCCCGTCTCTCCATCTCTCTCTATGGCATGATGTGCGAGGAGAGATGTGTGTGGATAGGTGTGTGTGTGTGTGAAAGACATAGGGAGTGTTTGTGTTAATGAGTGGCCCTTTAAGGCTATTAACTTAAGATTGCTATGCCCAGAGTCCCACATTACCCAGCAAGCATTGCCCCCTACACAGAATGGTAATTGGGAAGGAGACAGAGAGAGAGAGAGAGAGAGAGAGAGAGAGGGTCAGGTGGTAGAAGTGAAAATAATAGGAGGATAAACGACGGATAATTAGGTGGATCGAGAACAAGAGGAGCGATTGATCAGGTTGATTTGTGTCTGCAGAGAGAGATGGTGATGAAGAGAGAACGGGTTAAAGGTCACACACTCTTGTATGTACACACACGTATGAGCGCACGCATGATACCCCCCACATGTTTAGATGCATGAGTGGATACTCTTTAAACCTGCAAACTACACAGTGTAAACTTAAAACCACACATGCACACAGAAATGCTACAACATACATGGACACTCAGAGTGAAAAAGTGAACACATGCCACAGGTTTATGTTATGGCTTTTATTGTATTATTTCCTATCACCCTTCGTGCAGATATTCATCAGAGTTCATGTGTTTTGAATGTTTAAAAACATTTACATTGCTATGTTGTGTGTCTGAATGTGTGTGTGTGTGTGTGTGTGTATGTGTGTATGTGTGTGCGTGTGTGTGTGTGTGTGTGTGTGTGTGTTATTGTGGATGTCAGTCAACCTTTAAACTCTCTGAGTGTTGTCGATTTACACTTTTTTAGATTGTGTAACACCAGCATCACCTATGGGACACAGACATGAACAGCAACATTTCTCAGCCTTATTTGTGCCTCCCTCTTCTGCCATCCCAGTTAAAAAAAATCTGGAACACACAGACTTTTTAAGGCCAAATACTGAACAAAAATGGACAACTAAAGTACCTTGTCATATTATATATTCAATCGATTTAGGTAATTTTCATTAGTTTAAGCAAAACCAGCAGTCCAAATGTGCTTCATTCGTTAGCAAAGGTGTGTGATGATACATTAAATATCATCGTCTACTGTTGGCACCATTTGTTATAAAACCAATTCAATGTAAAATATTATATATATATTTCTAGAGATGTACATTCCTTCTGTTAAGCTTGACCATCAGTGTCACTGTTTTGCTCACAGTTCTGAGGTTGTTGACTAAATGGACTGATTGAAATTTGAGAATGACAATGACTGGACTCAGAACAATTGTGAAACTATTAATATCACTGTCACACTTAAGTGTGTTCCTGAGTCAAAGGCAGTTGCATATATGTAATGCTTATTTGTACAAGGGCAACAGTAATGATAATCTATCACTGGCTACAGATTCTTTAGATTTTGTATTTCTCAACTATAGATTAAGTAAGCCTAATACGCTCATTATTAACCAGGCTATCACAACTTGTAAGACACAAGAGCACTGAAGTGACTGAAGTCCTTACAAATGTTTAGGTAAAAATTTGCTTGTTGTCTTTAACCAAAGTTGATGAGACATCTTGTTCTAACCCATGCTATATAATATATAACATAGTGAACTGCATCAGTTGGTAAGGTTTTCTGTGAACAGAGAAAACAATATATAGTGGAATGAGAAAAGACTCCCTAAGCCAACCTGAACATGAAACAAACCATAGCTTTATATCACCACCAAGTGGCAGGACTGTGTACAACCACTGAAAAAGAGATGATGTAAGGATAGGAGTGAGTACAAGTGAGATGGTGCTTTTGATGTTTTGTTCATTTAAAACAATGCATATTCATCCATTGACATTGTGTACACAAACATGTCTGTCTACACATTGTGTATCAATTTAGAAATTCCCCATCGGTACAGCTACTGGTCACCTCTACTGCAGTTCTCCAGTTGAAATTAATCTTATTGGGACATTGTGAACTAAAAACACAAATTAGAGCTGCACAATATTAAATAAATATGCATTTGATGAGTGCATACAAGGCTGCACAATGCTTATACATTTTTAAATTGCATCTAGATTCGGACCTGTATAAAAATATACACATATTATTAGACAGTTGTGGGATACATGTGCCAGATTTGTTTGCAGCAGGCAATACGAATAATTTAAACAAAGCAATTAGCAATTAACAACATGGTGGGTATTGTATAGGTTGATTTCAGTATTTTTGGACAAAGCACATTTAATTTGAGCTGCTTACTGTTAAATAAACAGCACATAAACCTTTGTGTTAGAAGATTGAATTTACAGAAAATAGAATTGCACGAATAACTGACTAAGAATAGGAAAAATCCAAATAGTTGGAAAAAGTAATTTTAGAGACTTTCTTTTTGGTGTGTCTGGAGTCTAACCTTAAGAGGACTAAAATCGTTTTCTTTTTTCGTTTCCAACCTGTCTTTTTTTTAAACCACCTGCCTTCATAAGCCTACCACCAAATCTGACTGTGTGTAAACTGTTTTGGAAGTACCCTCTACTTCTGACAATGGGGAATAATCCCCAATTGATTGATCCTTATTACAGCACGTAGCGGCTCCTCATTGGTTATTACTGTGATTGACCGAGGAGGGAGAAGAGAGGGAGGCCGGGCGAAACCATTCATCCGGGCAATACTCTGATGAAAATATGTGAAGATTAATGAACACTGCTCGGCATCTAGATTCGGATTTCAAAGAGGATTAAGGGCGTGTATCTGAATTAGATGGTACGATTACAAATATGGGTAATTTAGGATCGGATTAGCCTCTTAATCACACGGTTATCGGCGCTGAACCCCCCCCCCTGCTAGTAAACAGCTAAACGGGCAATTGGGATGCGGGAAGGATTTTTGGTGACGCTGCAATGGGTACCTGCGAAGATACCGAAATTCAAACAATCATAAGGATCCGATTTGATTTCACGTTGCTTTAGTCGTTTTTTACCGCTTCTTTGTTGACATTTGTGGCCATGATTTTCCTGCGGAGGCTCGTGCAGCTGTTGGTGCTGCTGATCCAGAGCGGATGTTGGGGGGTTACGGCGAGCCCCACAGATGAAGGAGCACTCCGGACCGGCCACGGCGAGCACGGAGAGCCGGGACATCAGGAGCCTCACAAGGACTCCTACAGCACCTTCGCCTCCGAGTTCCTGGAGTCCAGATATCTGTCCGATGACGGTAAGGATCTTGTGCATTGTACTAAAGATTCCCAGTTGGGGAGTTGTGTTTACAGGTCATGGGCAATAGACAAACTTCTAACATGCTAGCTTGAAGCATAACCAAGGAGAATTCAAGCGAAACTGTAAGAAGCACTTAACGTGTGCTGTTTATTTTGTCTTGTATCCAACCTGTCTCCACTGTGCAAGGCCTTTCAGCACCTAGGCCAGCTCCCCGGTGGTAGCTGCCCACCCCTCCTCCTCACACACACACACACACACACACACACACACACACACACACACACACACACACACACACACACACACACACACACACAAAGCAGATGGCCTCCCTCTAGTTGGCCCTTTGACTGTCTTGAATACGAGCATCAATTGTTTTTTGTGTGGAACCAACAGAGTGTTGTACTGTATTTTGCAGGTTATCCATTCCCCACCGCCCCACCAGTGGATCCCTTTGCCAAAATCAAAGTCAGCGACTGTGGAGTAACCAAAGGATGCATAAGGTTAGAGAACGATACACATCTTTTTTCTGATGGTGCAGCTGCATTCCCATTGGCTGCTTGATCCTAGATGCTGTGGACTGATTTTAGAGAACTTGAACTAAACATGGCCTTCTCCACTGTGTAGTCTTTGTTCTCCGAAACCTAGTGGAAATTAATTTAAAAAGTGCCCTAGTTCAATCCCTTATGTTATTTTGATATTCTAAATGTGTTTGTCAGTAGTAAAAGTATTTATTTGCCTATGTACAGATATGGGAAGCCAGGGTGTGATGCAGAAACGTGTGACTACTTTCTGAGTTATCGTCGCATCGGGACAGATGTGGAGTACGAGATGAGTGCAGACACAGATGGCTGGGTGGCCGTAGGTTTCTCCTCTGACAAAAAAATGGTGAGCAGCTGCACAAAACCAACTTTGACAGTTGGGATTTTGTTTGGGACAGCATAACACATATTTGTGTTATTTTGATAGCAGAACTAATTTTAAAAAATGTTGTTGTATCCAACTGAGTTACTGCAAATGTATACCCTGGGAATCCAGAGTTCTTGCGAGAGCACAATTTGAATTTACTCAGCGAGTCACTCTGACATCGTGTAATACTGCTCATTAACTATGCCCTTGTAGCCGAGCGGCACCAATCACATCGGTGTACCTGATGTAGACGGGCCGGAGGCGAGCTAAACAGATGACGACAGTTTAATCTACCATTTAGCTCTGCTATTAGCTAAGCATTGGGCTCTGGATACGTCACCCCGTGTGTTGTTGTGATTGGTCATAGTGTTATCCCATTGTGTGCAGTGAGATTTTCAAATGCACACTTGGTGCCATCTCTCGAGATGGGCGCCTTTCAATACTTAATGTCAGACCCTTAATCTTTTGGATTTGGGTCTGGATTTCCAGTCTAGCAAATGTATGGTCCATAATCTATATTGAAACACCTAGATGTGTTGCAAATGACTGTCAAACCGAATGATTAACTACACAAAAATGTACATTTTAAAGCATTGCTTTGTTCTCCCAATAATTCCCTTTTACATATCTGCCAGCTGAAAATGAATTTAACATGCATGCTGTCAGTGTTTCACATGATAATATTAAAGGAGATTTTGACTTGTTACCTATTCCTACAGGAAAAGAAATTGAAAACTTACACTCATGTTGAGAGAAATGACCCATTTTAATAAAAGTTTAAGGAATCAGTTGCAGAGTCAAAGTATGTCTCCAGTCTCATGTAAGTGCAATCTCCCTGTGTGACAGTTCTTTGGCAAAAAACACTGGAGCTTACTGCATTTGCATTAAAATTATTAGAATCTGACCCAATGAATTTAAATTCTACATCAGAATCTAACCTTCTTTCAAGAAATGAATGTGTAGCAATTTGAAATGAAGCTCTTCATCCTTCCTATTTCCTCAGGGAGGAGACGATGTCATGGGCTGTGTCCATGACGATAATGGACGTGTACGGATTCATCACTTCTACAATGTTGGCCAATGGGCTAAGGAAATAAAGAGGAACCCTGCAAGAGATGAAGAAGGCATTTTTGAGAACAACCGGGTGACCTGCCGTTTCAAGCGTCCATTATACGTCCCTAGAGAGGAGACACTTGTGGACTTACACCTGTCATGGTATTACCTGTTTGCATGGGGACCTGCCATACAAGGTGATTGAATAAGCGTTAGCATCAAGTCAAATGTCTTTGTGCTTTTTTTGGTCTTTCACAACATCTTACATCATCTTACCTTTTATTACAGGTTCCATCACAAGGCATGACATTGACAATCCACCTGTCAGCGACCGCATGATCAGCATCTATAAGTATGAGGACCTCTTCATGCCTTCTACAGCCTACCAGACCTTCAATTCTCCCCTCTGCTTACTGCTCATAGTAGCCCTCACCTTCTACTTACTAATGGGAACACCATAATGAAGCACAGCAGACCACATAGTGGAAAAAAGAGGGATGAGAAGAGGAAGCAGCAATAAAAACAAGTTGTCTGATGCCACATTCAAGTGTGCACTTTGCACAAAGAGACACTGTCTTAGATATAGTAAACACAATAGAGATTATATATTAATTACTCTGAACTCATACAGAGGATCTTGACACTTAATAAACCTATATTGTAGAGTTGTCATGTACTGGTGTCAGTACAAAACAAGAGGTGTGATAGTGTTATAGTCTAAATAGGCCAATTATTTTCAGTATTTATGATAGCTTCCAAGTATTTAAAAAATACTACTACACATGACAATAAGGATACTCAAAAGTCTTCAGAATACTGCATGCACTGGGAAATCTGGAAATGATTTCCAAAACCCACTGTCCACCGGTCATGAGAAGACAGTGCTCAAGTTGAACTTGGCTAAAACGCAAAGGTTTTTGGAGGACAAAAGAAAACAAGCAGCTCAAAACCGTTTGCGCACACTCTTCTTGTCTCTTTACGGTCTTATGTTTAAATGGATACCAAGCTTTGCAAAAACAAAAGATAAAATATTTGTTGTTTGTACTATCACAAAATATAGTTTCCAAGGTTTTAGGGACTGCCTACAGTACAATATGTACTTACCATGCAATAGATCTTCATTTACTTTTTCTTTGGCACTCAAACACTTGGCTCCTCTCACTTTTCCTCACTTTCCTTTTTTAGATTGTTTCCCCTTTCTCAACCACAGTAGCTGTTGGACATGTTTATCAGTACAAACAGAGAGAGACTGCTATATGAGTTACTGTTGCAAGCAATAACACACTGAACAGGAGCAACCTGTGGATTGAAGAACAGTTTGCCTTGAACATGGACTATTTTTTCCCCTGGGCTGTTATTGTAGCCTTTTGATCTGTATTAAAAAATTGATTGATAGGTTAAAATGCCTCCAACTGACACACTCTGCTATGGATGTCTTTTTACTATCAATAAGCCTGTGGAAACAATATAAAATACACAAGACAGTAAATATCTTTCTTTGCATGAACAGACAGATGTCAGTCAAACAGTATACAGCCACCATAGGAGATGATATTAATAAAAATAAAAAAACTATATATTTAAACTCCTAGCTACCATTGAGGACACTGATGTCATGTCCTCTGTATTTTGAGAATGCACATGCTGTAGCAACCTGGTACTATGTGTAACTTTAGATTTTGGTGCAAATCAGGCATGAAAATAGTCTTCCAGGGTGACACTACCCCAACTTATACTTATGACATATTCAACCATGAACGTTGTTTCTAAGGGCCTGCTTCCTTGGTTTCCATGCACAAATTGTGTGCAACATTTACATAACACAAAATGACCTGTTAAAGCCAACTGTGATCATTGTTCCAACCACATCATATAAAAACACTTCTTATCCAGCCGCATGCAGGACTTTTTGCATCATTTTAATAATACTGATTTTTATTCCTGACTATATTAAAGTTTCTGTAAAAAGGTAAGTGATTAAGCATATTTTAAATTGTTCTGATCTGATGGCATAGGTGTTGTGCATTGCTCTCTTCAACCAGATCTTTTTATAATACTACCACAGTGAGGCACCAAAGTGTGAAATTAAAAATGCTACATATAAGATATAATAGTTTTAAAATAATGGACTTGCAATAATTTATGCAGCACCACACCTTAAAAGAACAAGAACCTTATTTGTTTATGTAGATCAAGTGTTTATCATTATTCTTAATATTATAAATAATGATAAAAGTAACTAAATAATTCAACAACAAAATGAAAGAAAACTGAGAAATTATATTAAATGAAAATAAAAAATACCGGAAACATTTTTTTTTCTCGTTTTCACTTCATTGCCCATGGTGCCCTTGGGCATTTTGTTAGTGCTACGTCACATGTTTTCCTCCCTCACGCTGTGGATCCCTCGGGTGGACCGACCGAGACGTAATCGGGGAACATGGCAGACGAGGAGGACTCGGCGCCGGAGCCTCCCTCCGTCTCTCCCCAGGAGAGCCCTTTCACTGGGCGGCCTCACTCCGTCTTTTTCTCCGAGAGCGTTCAGCCGGCTGTCGGGATGATGAGCCAGCTGCTAACCCAGCCGTCCTCCCTGAAGTTTGATAAAAACATCAAACAGGCCTTCTACAACACTGGGGCCATGATCTTTGTGGCTATATGCTGCGGAGCTACTGTCCTGGTGTACTTCATCCTGGAGGCCTTCCTCCGCCCGCTGCTTTGGGCAGTGCTCTGCGGGACCTTCCTCCACCCCTTCAAGTACTCCCTAGCTCGGCTCGGCCGCTCGTGGCTAAGCGGCCTGCAGGAAACCGGGACGCCCATCGTGGTGGGGACCCTGCTTATCCCTGTGTGGTGTGTGAACTACGGGGTAGAGACGATGGGCAGGCTGGTGCTGGAGAGGCTCACAGTGCTGCTGGTGATCGGGGCCGGGGCGCCGCTTGTCTACTTCCTCTACCTTTTCTGGCGCGTCATTGGCATGCAGGTGATCCTCGGGCACATCTGTTGGATCATCGGGGCCGCGCTGGACTATTTCCACACTGTGTGGGTGAGTTAATGGACAGTGGTAACTGTCTCTCCTCCCGTAATAATGACTAAAGACCCTCTGTGGATGCTACTGGGGGCGAGGTTAGCTGTCGACTGGATCCTCCCCAAACTTGCTGCAAACAGCTCAGTGAAGCTGGGCTATATGTTTGAAATCTAAATCACAATATTATTAGGAATACCTTTTCAATATTAATTATTTTACTGCCAGCAACATGTATGCAAAATCAACCTAAACGACTCTGAAATTCACACAGTTCATTAGATGTAGTCCAATGGAATCTGTATTATTCAGAAATATAAAACAAGAAGTTAAACAAAGAGCTAAAACAACTACTTTGATTAGTTGATAAACTTTGATGCTCCGTTTGTCATTTAGATTTTAAATTTTCAAGTGAAAATTTAAAAGTTCACTGGTTCCAGCTCCATAGTTGAAATTATCTTTATTGTACCTTACATGGAAATTGGATTACAGCCAGGATTCATATAAAAACACAAAACACCCCAACACTGATGGACAACAACACATGACAGGACATAGTTTACAGAGTGGTTCAGTGGGAGGTTCTTCAGTGTCCAGGTAAAAGTGTCCACTGTAAATAGCTGTGACCTTTCTGGGTTTTCTATGATAGTAAATTATTTTGAATATTGTGATTGGTAATTTTCACTATGTTCTGACATTTCATAGACCAAATGATTCCTTGATTAATTGAGAAAATAATGTGTGGAGTACTCATTTTCCCTAGTTTGATTCAAATGAACTCACATTCATTAATGTGTATAAGTTACAGTGTTAAAGGATGACACAACATGACATTATCCCAACATAACCCCATAAAATATAATCAGTATCATCAATCAGGTTGAAATAAAAGCATTGCAGAATGTCAAATCACCGCAAATAGTTTGAATTGCATTTCCTTGAATGCGTCCTATTTGCGTTAACCTATTTTTCTTGGAACACATACCTAAACTTGCATCTTAGCTAATCAAATTTCCTGCAGTTTTCAGTGTCTGATCAATCAACCTTATTATTCCAAAACAGCTGCAGGGGCTTGTGCCCAGCTCCGCTTTGACTAGATACTAATTGTATTAAATGTTCCTCATCAGACAGCCTGTCCTTTCTCTAAGTGCAGAGGTAGACTGACAAAGGGCCCTTGTCCAAAAATAGGACGGACCACCACACACTATGTTCAATTACAACAAAAGATGTCTTTGTGTGGAGTGGAACCAGCTAAGACCTTCCTGATTACAGACTGGAGCATCATATTTCATGCTTTTCCTGCCAAACAGCAGATTATTGTCTGCTGGTTAACAGAAGTCTGGGGAATCCAGAAAGTAGTCTGATAACTTCAAGGTCTTCAAATGTTTTTGAAATGTGGAACAGCTTGAGAAAAAGATTAGGGAAATATTGAGATGGTAGGTATATGTGGAAAAAGCATCGACTGAGCACAATGTACAACATTTACATTTATAGGATGAGATAGATACGATAAGATAGACTTTGTTGATCCCACACTAGGTAAATTCCCTTGAACGTCAATTATGTGATTGTACCCCGTAACATATCCTCAATTTTTATTATTTTGCCACTTTCCTGTCAGGTGTGCACTGTGGTGGTTGGCTACTTGTTGGCGGTTTGTTTCAAGTGGGGTCCCCACACTGAGCACTACCTGAGGGCCCTGGCTCTTCCTGTCTGGGCCATCCTGCTCTTCTACATTGGTGAGTGTGGGAAGGAGGGAAAGCCCGCAGAGTCTGTTCACACCTGTTTGTTGTCATTCCATACTTGTATTCAAACTCCCTCTTTACCCCTTGAAAGGTTTCTTAAAGTTTTGCCTTCAGAAAATAAATCTAAATGCTGTGTTTTGCCAAAGTCAAGGGAGTGAAGTTGTTTTTTAGTATCAGACAGAACCCATGCAGAGTTACGAAGTAAGAGGAGCAAGTCTCCAGTATTTTTAGCACCCTTAAGGCGTGCCGTAGGTGTTGACCTTCTGGCGTGAAATGTTAAAAGTGACTAAGAGCTATTAAGAAGAAGTTCTGCTCAAGAGGAGACCAAGTAGGCTTCTCACATGACTGTAGGCAAATCTGAGAAAATGTTTTCTGTTTGGCATGTGCCTTTTAATAAAATTGTTACCATAGGATTGGCTAAAATTATCAATAGTAGCAGTAATTATTACGTCCTCATTTCTTTTTAAAAGTTTATTTTAAAACATATATGCATATGTTTCAGCTCTAATGCATCCAAGGTCAACATTTTGCCTAGAAATAACCAGTAATATAATAACATGCAGCAACATGTTTCTCCAAAATAGCGAGAAAATCTGTCGTTACCAGCCTGATTTCTGTTTCTGTTGTTAGTGTCTTTGACCGGCTCATGGAGAGTTCCCATATTTGTGGTTGTGGTTACACTCGTCATTGTGGGCTCCCAGGAGAAACCACCTACCCCTGGCAGAGGTGAAGATTTATGGACACACACACATTCACATTTACCACAGTAAGAAGCCTCTGCTCCTCGTCAACTGGGCATTAATAATGTAAATATGGTATAAAAGAGTACTGGTAAATGTATGCATCAAACAACCATTTTCTAAACTGGTGCTGCTGGTACAGCAGGTAAATTTCATTACCTTTGGACATAGCTAGACAAGCTGTTTCCCCCTGTTTACAGTCTTCATGCTAAGCTAACTGGCTGCTGGCTGTAGCTTCATATTTACAGTACAGTCATGAGAGGGGGATCAATCTTTTGATCTAACTTTCAGCTTAAAGCAAACAAGTTTCCAAAATGTCAAACTTTTGCTTTTAAAGTCAAGGGGGTCAAATAAGCTTATAATTAACTTTGATGAACTGCCTTAAGAAAGAATCTTGTTGACCAGCTATGTAACATTAAAATAATTTGTCTTCTCTGGTCCTCAAGCTCAGCCAGTACTTAGATCAAGTTATACAATATCTTTACCTAAACCATAAGCTACTTGAGGTGGGCAGTTTGTGCCTTAATTAGTGGACAGTTTGGACAATTAGACCATGTGGGGAACATACAAACACAGCTTTTTGCTCTGCCGTGTAAATGTTATTTTCTGTCTTTCTTCATCTCCCCAGGAGAGCTGTCGGGGCAGGTGTTATCATTTGCTGCTAACACTATTTACATGGCAATATCCTGTAGCAACCTTCAGATGAAAACTGGGCCTAATAAAAACTCTACCACAGGTAAAAGAGCTCACTTTCAAATCTGTGTTGTTTTATTCAGTATATTAAAGTGCCCATATTATGAAAAAAAAATCACCTTTTGGGGTGTTATTTTGTGTCTCTGGTGCTTCAACATGCATAGAAACTTGAAAACTTGATTCCCCCGAGCTGTTCAAAATCTGCACGGCTTTCTACGTGACTAGCCGGGACGAGGTGGCTAACCGTAGCATGCTAGCTCATTGTCAATGCCAAAATATGCTACAACCAACAGTGGTTCACCATAATCCACAAAAGAGCTACTTACACGTCCCTGTTCGGCAGGTATACCACAAGTGCGCCCTCGTTTAGAAGAAGTCTCCCAGC
>NC_045738.1:8553124-8553332 GCF_008692095.1 Etheostoma spectabile | reverse complement strand
CTGCCTTGTACTGACCAAAGTTGGAAAAAGAGTGATAAGATCTTACCTAGCTATTGCGCATGTGCGACTCCCAACAAAGATAGTATAGGAGGGAGATGTCTTACTCTGTAGCTAAAACAGAGACCCATACACAGAGGTTGAAAACAGGATCTGCAGCGATGTGCAGTACAACAAAAATATGGTGTTTTTTAAAAAATGAAACCATGTA
>NC_045738.1:8529935-8553114 GCF_008692095.1 Etheostoma spectabile | reverse complement strand
GGTACAACCTCAAAATACAATTACGAACCTGAAAATGAACATAAGTATAAGACACTTCTCATTTGGCTTCTCCATTTGTGGATTGCACTTGTACAACAAACCACGTGTCCATCTGCACCACTTTGTTCTATCTTTCATTTCCTTTTCTGTGCTTTCTCTGCACCTTCTTCCTCATATCCTCCAAGCTGGTGTGCAGTCTGTGGGCCCCCTACCCTCCACTCCTGGGCTCCCTCAGGGCTCTCGTTCATTACCAGGCGGCCTCTTCCAGAGAGAGAAAAGCTCCCATAGAGCCAGTGATATCTACTTTATCCTACTGGTGTGGGCCATTGTACTGGTTCAAGTCTGGCTCAACCTCTGGATCCTACAACTGCTGCCTATTCCTGTGGCTGGTAACACACACATGCACACTCCCTTTCAGATGCGTCGTCTCAGATCTACTGTACTCAGACTAATGTTGCCTTTATACTTTAGTGTGGGTGCTGAAGAAACTGGTGGTCCACTTTGGCCTGAAGGGCTTTGCAGAGCGGACTCTCATCTCATGGTGGGCGGTGCTGGAGAAGCATGGACGGGAGCGAGAGGAAGCCCTGCTGCCTGGACCAATCAAAGGCTTGGCTCAGTTCCTGCTGCGTGTCGACACCAAGGTAACGTCTCCAAACAATCTCCAGGTCCCACAGGTGTAGGCGTTTTCCTTATTTCCTCTTTCTTTGATTTCACACATTTTCACCCTGGCTCTTAAACATTATCTGTTACACCGGTATGTGTTTTATGTGTTTATGTGTTATATTCATCAATGTCCGAATTATCACTGGACTCTGCAATTCCTCTCAGTTCTACTTGAGCTAGTTTTATAAGGTCTATGAGACACTTATGCTGAGACACAGCAGGCAGCTTTTTTCCCCAAAAAAGTCCTGATTAACCAATTGTACACTACCTGCTCAGAACTAAATGGTAGACAGAAACAGTGAGCTACTAGCTGGTAAACATAGTGGATCATTTAGCAGATCGAGATTACGATGTTTCCCAAAAACAAGCTCAAAGAGAGTAACAATATTAGACTTTGAACACAAACAAGATTCCAAAAAATTATCATGTTGATCCGTGTTTAATGGATGTATAAGTAGGCAATTGTTTGCCAGAACAATTTTATAAGGCAACAACTGACAGTTTTTACACTTAAAGATGTCTTTCTCCTGAGGTTTTTAGGGATGTAGTAGTAATGTGTGTTTACAATCACAATGATTTGCATCCCAGTGTATACCTAGTCCACATTCTGTAGTTAAATCCTGCCTGCTACACTTCCTGATCCCTCACTGCCTGTACCCAAAGAGGATGTGTTCTTGTCACACGGGTACATGTGATGACTGCTGCACAGGATCTTTCCAAAAATAATCTTCCCAATGTCTCTTTGTCTCCTCCCCAAGCTCTGGCATTGGCTTAACAAGCAGGTAATGATTTGGAGGAGCCAAATGCTGAGAGAAAGAGAGACTGACAGAAAAAGTGTGCATGAGAGAAAGCGATAGAAGAAACATAATAACGTGTGTGTGTGTGTGTGTGTGTGTGTGTGTGTGTGTGTGAGAGAGTGTGAGTGTGAGTGTGAGAGAGAGAAGGCGTTAGGTCACGCTGGACTGGCGCTTTACCCATCCATTGTCATTACCCTGGCATCCTTTCTACATGTCCATCGCTGCTTTTCTGCTTCCTGCTTTTATTATTATAGAAAGCTAAGGTCGGGGAGACGGAACTCATTGGTCCCTCTGCCTCGTCCGTACCTTTCCTGCTGTGATCTAACTGGCAGGTTTGGCTTGAGAGTGTATGAGCTGCATGGAGAGATGGCTGATGTAGACAGCAGAGCTGAGTGGGAGGAGAGGGCAGTGTTTCTGAATAAATGTTGGCCAATAAGCCTGATGTTAACTATGTTTTTATAGAAGTGTAGGAGAAACACTGTCATGGAAGCCTAGGAGAGATGTGTTTTACGCTTCAGGAGCTTTATGGGTGGGAATGGGGCTAGGGATGAACAAATCAATGGAAACACCTTAGTTTGTCAACATTAAGCACTAAAAAAACCCAACTTGGGCCAAATTTGACCCTTTTTTAGAAGAGTTTTACTCTTTATGGTGCTACTTGATGAGGCCTTAATTGTATATTGTAGTATGCATATTAGATGTTCCAGTTTGTAGGAACAAAGGACGTGTTTTAGGAATGAAACCACAAATCCCATAAATAGAACTAAACCAACCTTAAATAAGTGTTGCCTGTGTGCTATGTATTGAGAGATGAACTAAAATGTTGTTTATTTTGGTCTTTTCATTAAAATGTTTTGACAATAGGAGAGTATAGAAAAAATACCATTACTATTCTTTAAAAGTTCAATTAAGTTTAGATCTTGAATCCTGGCATGTTCATGGCAGGTTTTTGACATGAAACCCGTGTTGAATGGTGATATAAGAAACCCTAATAGCATAACAAAAGTGTTAACGCAATGCATTTCTTGTAGGTTTGAGACCTGTTGACTTTTACAAGATAGAAGCTGTTACAGTAACAGCCAGGTGTCCACTGGGTTTCTCAGTTAAAATAAACTGATTTAGATGCAGGAAACATGGCGAACGTGAATTATTAGACTGCACTAAGCTTTTTTGTCTACCGGTTGTGCCCTGACACTAGGATTTTTGTTGTTTTGTTGTTAGCTTTGGAAACACAAATGCCAATTCATGAAACATATAATGTCCTAACAATTTCACAGAGGAGTCAGTGTTGAGATTTCTGAATACATTGTTTGTAATGTTGGATATGTTTTTATTTTTTAAGGTCCGTTTCTGCATTAATAAATGTATTGTTTGTAAAAACAGGACTGACTGTGTGACCTTACTAAAGTGTCATTAGTGGTCTTGTGTTGCCATTTTTTTTTCTAATTGGTGATCCACATACTGTACTAATTAATCAGTTTAATTGCCTGATTTTAAAATCCAGAATAAATCCTTGCTGATGTGGTGTTTCCATTTTTTTGTTGTTCTGGATTTAATCCACATCATTCAGCCTGCCAACTATCTTATGTAAAGTAAAGCTTCATTCTTATGGACAGTAAGAAAAAAGTTCAAAATTCACCTAAAATACTAAACCGTTTATTTTGGTCTTTAGGATTGTATTGCATAGAGTAGCTGAAATGTAGTTGGACCTTTACTGCCATGTCATTTCACCATCTATTTAATGACAAACATTAGGACATAGCCTTATGAGAGAGAGGTGTCCACTAACAGTAACTAGCCATCCATTCCAGTAACTTGATTTTAACACATGACTTGTGTGGCATTAACACACACATATACATGGAGATAAGCTGGCTGTTGGTTTTGGAGCATTGAGAAACCTGAGTTAAGAATTACACCACATTTTGACGAAAGGAACTTTGAAAGACTGATGGCTGGGCTTGTAACAATTTTCAAATAAAAGATACTGACAGTAAAGTCATGTACTCAAAAGATAACACAACCTGAGTTTGACACTTGCATGTTTCCATGTTAAACTACAAGGATGTGTGCATGCACGTGCACAGATACCCTGGCTCACTCAGTCAACTACCTTGCTTTTCTCAGGGCCCAAGGGGGCAGCTTTCAGATCCAAAATGGCTTCTTCACATAGGAAGGACACAGGTTTCTCTATGTGTCTTATAACTGTATGTTTTCAACCTCTTCAGAATTTTACTGACTTTGTATCTATTCTGTCACCTCCCCTGTGTCCCCCATTTTTCTTCTATTTTTTTGTAGATGGTTGTGTGGTTGGAGCGATCTCTGGATAAAATCATCAGCATCTTCATCATCTTCCTCCTGGTCACAGGGACCCTGCTCATGGCTCTGTTGCTCACCGCTATGGTTTTTGTTCCTTGTTGAATTACTTCACTGCATTTCAAATCACCAACATCCTCTCGGATGTCAAAGGCATTTTTATCTTTCTAGGTTCACCATGAAAGTGTTCACATCATCGACGTAACCAGTAACCTCATCAACGAGACTGTGTCTAACCATCCAGAATGGGCCAAGTATGGCAGTTGACTCTCTTTCTTATTTCTATCTTTTTTTTCCTGTTTTGAATTAATAATTTCTCATAATTTTTTATTCTCTCATTGTCCTCCTCTAGTTTGCTTCCAGAGGCACGTGTGGTGCAGAAGGCTTTGAATTCAGCTGCTAATAATGTTTATCAACATGGTAGAGAATGGATAACACAAAAGGTAAGAATAATAATTGCCTAAATGTTTTCCACCGATATCTCTGACTCAAAAATATGGAAGCAAATACCGAAGACTTTTGTACGTTGTTGTGCATTGAATCTTTCTTCTTTTGTGCAGCTCCAAAAGATGTTAGGAGACAAGGTGAACAACACAGCTGTGATTGAGAAACAGGTTTTGGAGCTCTGGGACAGACTATACCACTCCTGGTTTGTGAAGGTCAGGCCAGTTCATTTCACTTCTTGATATTGGGGGACAGATTTGTCCTCTAAAAATATCATACACAAAATATTCCATTTATTTTCCAGAACATGACCCACCCTGGACGCCACCGCGGTCAGAAGATGGTCGTTCAGAGAGGGAACAGCTGGCTAGGCGACATCCTGGACTGGAAGGATGTCGCCTCCTTTCTGCAAGAAAATATTGAGACTCTGCTGTCTGTAAGTTTAACACCGTCTTCTGTAGGATTTAGATGACTTGCGTATATTTTGCTTTCATAGATCTGTCAGTCCATCATTTGCAAAATTCTTGGTTGAATAACGTTTGACTAAAGCCTAGTGGGTGTTACATCCTTTGTTTGTCCTTGTTGTCAAAAATTATATTTCTTTAAATCAGTCAAACGTGTTGCAAATTGACCCTGCCCTGATTTGTCTACAATGGGCGTTACGACTACTGGAGGTTATAAATCATTGACATATTTATAACTGTGCCTCAAAGGGTTGTACAAATTTCCTGCGGATGACATGTTTACTGTTGCCTATGGGTTTTGTAGATCCTGGAGTCTCTATGGGTGGTAATGAGTAGAAATGTCGGCCTCCTCATTTCCACCACGACCACTCTCCTCACCGTCTTGTTCCACAGCGGCACGGCTCTGCTCAACTTTGCTCTGAGTCTGGTATGAACACTGAATCACAAAATTACATGGGGGGGGTTATTGATATTTATTTACGAGGTTAATTATTTGTGTTAAAACCTGCATAAATTCCAACTGAGGGGAAACTGCTTTGCACTTAGAAAAGAAATGGTCTTTTGAAGTTCACATTTGCTGCATATTTATTCTTTTGTAATGGACATATCAGCCTTTATCAGTGATTGAATGATAATATTTCCATTGTTGTCCCAGTTTGCCCAGTCTACCAACATTTAGCAAACCT
Organism: Etheostoma spectabile; assembly: GCF_008692095.1. Lineage (NCBI taxonomy): Eukaryota > Metazoa > Chordata > Actinopteri > Perciformes > Percidae > Etheostoma > Etheostoma spectabile. The sequence goes on along the minus strand of NC_045738.1, from coordinate 8,547,744 downwards.
TGTTTGTGGTTGGTGGGGGACCTCTAATTGTTGCCATTACTGACATTCATATGCATTTGTTTAAAAAAAGAATATTCTTCTTGGTCTGGATAGTGCAACCAATCATTTTATTTATCCCTTAATTCTCACTTGGAGATCTAGAAATTAGAAAAGCCCTCTAAAAGCCAGACTGGCCTTTATGGAAGCATTTGCAACAGATCTTGATGCTTGATATGTCTGAAGGTCATGACTATTCTTAGTGTGACAGGCTTTAGTGGTAAAGTAGAGGATTGACATGTACAAGGGGACTCTGTAAAATTTGCATATTTGCCCATAATTGTGCTGTTTCAGGTGATTTTCCTGACCACTCTCTTCTACCTCCTGAGCTCCAGTGGTGAATACTACAAACCTGTCAAATGGGTGATCAGCTTGACCCCCCTCTCCCAGCCTGGAGCCTCCTCAAATATCATAGGCCAGTCTGTAGAAGAGGCTATCAGGTACACACACACACACACACACACAAACACACACTAACAATTATTTAAACAATCTTAACATTTATCTGACAGTGATATTTTTGACTTTGTGTGGTTGTTTGTTTTAAAGAGGAGTGTTTGACGCCTCTCTGAAAATGGCTGGCTTCTATGGCCTCTACACTTGGCTCACTCACACCATCTTTGGCATCAACATAGTCTTCATTCCTTCTGGTGAGTCAGCGCGTTCATAGCAGATCGTGGCGTCACTATAACTGCACCTGCCAATCCACAGTTGGTGTTTTCTCACTCTTTGGATCCCTCTCTCTTGGCCTGAAGCTCTGGCTGCCATCCTGGGTGCCGTGCCTTTCCTGGGGACCTACTGGGCAGTGGTGCCGGCGGTGTGCGACCTGTGGTTGGTGCAGGGTGAAGGCGCCAAGGCCTTGCTCCTGCTGATCTGCCATCTGCTTCCAACATATTTTGTAGATACAGCCATCTACTCTGACATATCAGGGTATGAATGTCTGACACCAGCTTGTGTTATTAGAGCTTCCCCTTGTAGCGTTGACACATTTGACCATGTGTCAACACATTTCATTAAACCAACTGCCTGGTTGGTACACATATATGGCTTTAAAAGGAAACCATTATTTTTAGCTATAAACAGTGTGTCTATTTGCCTTGGACAAAGCTGATTGAGATCAACCAAATGAAAACACCAGACAGCGGGCCAAATATTGCACCATCTCAGCTGTTATTGGCAGTCTGGCCATGTGTCTATTCCTCTTTTGAATAGTGTGTCCTGTAGCGTCGCCCTTAATTGTTTGACTTAACTTAGTTTAATGTTAGGTAATGATTAGGTGTCACAAAAATGACTAGTTGGGATTAGGCTTAAGGTAAGGGGAAACAGACTACAGACAAATATTATTGTAAAATTGCCCTGTAAATTTCAGTTACATATAATTTACATTATTAAGTGTTTTCAAAAGCATACTTTGCATTCACAACCTGGGTTTTACATTATTAAATTGTTAAAAAAGAAAGAAAAAAATGATAATTTTTTTAAGCTGATTGAAGTCTTGAATGCTTGCTGTGTGAGTCATGTAAAATACACCATGATTTACATTACGTAAATATCCGGTCAAATAGTTAAAACAAAAATCCAGTATGCATTTCTATTTCTTTATTTCATACATTTTCTAGGTATTTATTTGTGTTGATCTGTTTTTTTTGTCTTGTGTCTCAGGGGTGGACACCCATATCTGACAGGTCTGGCGGTGGCAGGTGGAGCGTACTATCTGGGTCTGGAGGGCGCCATCATCGGGCCCATCCTCCTCTGCATCCTGGTAGTTGCAGCCAACATCTACAGTGCCATGCTGATGAGCCCAAGCTCTGCAGCACAGACACCGGTGCAATCCAGCTGGCCGCTCCACCCCATGAGGTGAAGATAAAAATCTGCAACGCTTTCAATGAGCTGATCAAATCTTCAGAAAGATGCAACCATTATTGCTTGTCACTCTCAGGACCTTCACAGACTCCACCCCCTCTGTCCTGAAGAAGATCAATGCGTGAGAGGGTGTGTCCCAGTGGAACATCACCTGGCTATCTATTGGCTGATTCCTCAGGGTGAAGCTCTCCACTCCCTGAAGCTCCTCCCTACGTCTCCTGGCCCTACAGGAACGACCAAGACGAGATGGCGGCGCAACGGCTGGTCACCCATGATGCCGTCAGCTACAAGAGCTGTGTCTCTGAGCAACATGGAACCTGTCACTCTCATTCAACACCCTAAACTTAAACATGCAAGTTTTCATCCGGATTCCTAACATGGACCAATAGTGTCACATCAGACATTATGATTATGAATTGTGGAGACGTTGATGCTAATCACATCATCTCTCATAAACCCAGTGCCTAAATCAATTATGTAATGTTTAGCAATGCCCCAAATTACTGTGCAGTTTGTGGAGAATCACAAGATGAAATATTTTATCTACAAACCCCCTGATTTCCACCCTGCACACGTTTTTTTTTTTTAAGCTACAGACTCAGTATGTGGTTATGCAGTAACTGTACTCCTTACCTCTCTCCTCATGGAGGCTAAAGTAGAGTTTGTGGTGAAGGCTTAAGAGGAGTTGTTGACTGTTTTCTCACATTTCAGTGATAGCAGCTGTGAGTTTGCAACACTAAATCTCTGCTTTTACAAAGTTTCAAGCTTTCATTACCACTGTTTAACTTCTTTAGTATCTGATTTGATTCTTTTATGGAAAGTAATTAAGTGGATCCGATTATACGTCCTGCTTTCAGGGAGTTTAATCTAAATCGGAGTCCAGAGGATTACTGAGCAATTCTGTTTGTACATTTTTATTTATTTGAAGCTTAACTTGTTTTTTTACACATTGTGAGTGCACATATAGTACATGCAACCCAGCTTTTCATTTTAAGCATGCATAGCTGATCTGTCAGTATTGAAGCACGTTTACACTCAGAATAACTTGATATTGACAAGTTTAACTGAGTATTTCTGTGAGCACTTTAGAGTTTGCTGACTGTCATCATCATCACATGCTTTCATCCTGGTTTTGACCTCACACACAGCTTAAATTTGTTAGAATTGTCTGTATATTTTCTACTGACCTCATCCACTCCTGCACTCCATAGTCAAACTACAGTCAGAGCACTTGACTAGACTCTCTGAATAGAGTATGGAGTAGTTAACATCATTTGAAGCTTTACTCAAAGAGCTGTACAGATGAATGGTGTTTGTAATGTGAAACATTGATCATACATGGCTACTGTGTAAGCTGTTTGAGGATTGTGATGTGTTCTGGGTTGGAACAAGCGTTTAGCAACGTTTTCACTGTTTTACTACATTACTGTAGTTGGTACTGTTGCTTGTACTGTTTTTTAATTATATGATATTCACTGACAATAAACATTTAAACTGCAGTAGCTTTGTTGAGTTTCTTATTACTAGTTTGCTTTTTTTAATGAATTATGACTGCAATTGATAATTATTTCCATTGTCAGTTAATCTGATCATTTTTATTCACTTATACCTACAAGTGATATTTTCTCTGACTAACCATTGATTATACAATGTTGGAAGAAGTGTTAAGCTCCTTTACTCAAGCAAAAAACAAAACAGTTTCAAGTAAATGTATTCCATTTAATATCTTAGTCAATGAATGGCTGTTTTTTGTATTAATCAGAATCAGTTTTATTTGCCAGGTATGAGGACACACATGAGGAATTTTTCTTTGGAGCTTCGTTGCTCACATTGTGCTTACACATACAAAAACAACCAGAACAAAAATATACACACCAATATATACACAATATATACATACATACTCTAAACAGAAACAATATAGAGGCATGAGTGCAATGAAGAGTTCAATAAAAAATATTTAAATGTGGAGCATAGTGCAAAGGATACAGGGATAAGAAAAGTGCAAATTGTTGTGGGTTGTTTATTTTAAATACTTTGAGTGTTGGGTAGTATAGTGCATAGTATATGTAGGAATCATAAAGTTAAAAGTAATACCTTTAAAAAAAAAAAAAAAGACCCTTTACATACATTTTGATACTAGACAACCCTTATATAGTATGTCATATGAAATGTCAAAACATATTTAGGTATGGTAGGTGGGTCAAAAGTCAAAAGTGTACTATGTAGAGAACTATGAGTATAGTAATGTTGAAAAAAGTTGAAAAGATATTATGGAGTAGGATGTCAAAAAAAGTCAAGAGTATAGTATGTTGAAAAAACGGAACAGTCTGTATTGAATGCTTAAAAAATTGAAGAAAAGTAAAAACAAACTCATATGTCGAAAAAAGTAAAAGAAACCACAGTATAGTATGCCGAGAAAAGTCATTGTATAATATGTCAAAAAAAGTGAAAAAAAAATGCCATGAAAAAAAAGTCATAGTATTTTCTTAGTGTCTAAGAAAAGTCATAGGATAGTATATAGAAAAAAGTCATAAAAAAGTAAAAGTTTGTATGTCTAAAAAAGTTTAAAAAGTCATAATATAGAGTATAACAAAAAAGTTAAAAAAAGTCATAGAAAAGTATATTGAAAAAAGTCATAGTATAGTATGTTGAAAAAAGTAAAAACTAAAGCCATAGCATAGAATGTTGGGGGAAAAACTGTAGTTTGCCTAAAAAAGTCAAAGAAAAGTTATGGTATAGTGTGTCAAAACAAGTCGAAAAAAAATGATAGTTTGGGATGTTGAAAAAAAAGTCATAGTATACCATGTTATAGAAAGTCAAAAAAAGTCATGAAAAGTAACAGTATAGTATGTCAAAAAAAGTCATAATATAGTGTGTCATAAAAAGTCATAGTGTAGTATGCCAAAGAAAGTTGGTAAAGAAATAATTGTATACTATATTGAAAAAAGTAATAGAATAGTGTTGAAAAAAGTCATAGTTTAGTAAATCGAAAAAGGTCATAGTATTTAAGGTGCCAAAAAATATTGCAGAAAAAAGTCATAAAAGAGTAAAAGTTTAGTATGTGGAAAAAAAGTCAGATTATATACAGTATCATAAAAAAGTAACAAAAAAAAGTCACAGTAAAGTGTATTGAAAAAGTCATAATATAGAATGTTGAAAAAAGGCAAAAAGTATAAGGATAATAAAAGTTATAGTAAAGTATGTCAAAAATGTAAAAAAAATGTTATAGTACGTCATAGAAAAGTCAAAAAAAAGTCATAGTATAGTATGTCGAAAAAAAGTCAAACAGTAATAGTATAGTGCACATAAAAAAGTCATAGTATAGTGTGTCATAAAAAAATCAGAAAAATTCCTAATATAGTGAGTCACAAAAAGTCATAGTGAAGTATATGCTTTTGGTGTTTGTTCCAAAGTTTTTTTGATATTTTTAATGTTGACATTTTCTTCTTATTTCGACGGCCCATTTTTTGTGACAAAAAATGAAAGAACTGAAAACGTGTCAATTTGACCCAAAGACAACATGAGGGGTAATAGTTGGTGCCAGTTTATGAACTCTGCCTGTGATCACAGCCTAAAGGTGAGAACATGTATGAGATTCCCCTGGAACTAGTAGCAACCCCTTCAGAAACGTCTGATTGGCCTGCCGTGGCGGACTGAGCTGCGATAGGCAGCTTCCTGGTGGGATTAGAACAAGGAGCAAAATCAAACTTTCCCCGGATAAATAAAAGTTAAAACTTCCTTCTGTGTTCGTGTGAGTTGAGTCAGACGGTGTCATCTGTGCTGTGAAGTCTTTACAGATTGTAAATGTGTCAGCAAGGTTCTGGACAGATGGACGGAATAAATAACAAATCTGTGCAAAGCTGCAGTACAGCTGCTGGTAAAGCCAGGCATCTTTAACTGAAGTCTCCAGTAAACTAATCAACAAACACATTCCTCACATTCAGATTACTAATATTTTGTACATATAGTTATTTGTTGCAAGAAAGAGGAGACAAAAATGTAGCAATAAAGTACATTATTTTGAGTAATGTCTTTCTGATCTCTGTGTGTCTGTACTGAATGTGGAACACCAGAAAGGTTCTTTGGGAAGCTAATGTGTTTGATGATGGCCACACTTAGACTAGTATGCATTGATAAATATAATCGTCATCCTAGCAGTGAGTTTAAGCGGAATCAAAGTGCGGCCGTCCAGGCAACTTCACACAGTTAAGATGCAAAAAGGCAAAGGAGATTTAATTTTTTTTTTAAAATACCATTTTCCACAGTCAGGAGACTTTATTCAATTCATAGAAAGAAAGAAGAAATTGACCAGAAAATATTACATCTTATTAACCTCATTTGAAGCTCCACATGGAGCTGCTGCTGGTCGGCGTCTCTCTGGTTCAGGCTTCAACCGTTTAAAATGAGCCCGGTGGCTTGTAAAAGCTGGTAATGTAAAATCTGGTGGTAATGTAGCCGCTTCTCAAACATGAGAAAATCTCTTTCTGAACAGCAAACACAAACTTGTTCTGTCAAAGCACATTTCCATATTATGAAGTAGTAACCACTGATTATTGCAATAATCTGTCATATCATTATCCACAATTTATTAATTCATAAATTCATTTCTTTGTCCAAAAACATTCGACCATTCCAACCAAAAAAAGCAACATATGACCCAGTTCCACTCAAGATGACTCTTTAATGAGTTAGCGTAGCGTTTTAATAATCAAATATAAATCTGATTTGACAAACAAGGATAAATTAAATATCAAAACGACTGAATTAGATGGACACACGTCTAAGTTTATAAATTCAGTCTGTTCCTCTGAAAATGCTTCAAGATTCTGTGTTTTCTTGGGAGTTTCCCACCGGGCTGCAGTATGATTCGGCTTTGATCCATTTCTTCAGATCAAAGACTCCACATAATTCTTCTGAAGTCTGCAGCTCATAAACCAAAGCGGAGTCTTCCGGAGCTCACGCAGCTTGAAATCTCCTTAACGGCAGAATCACTTATGTTATTTACACAAAGTGAACAGGATGCGGTGTCTCCTTGAAGAAGACTATTCTTGGATCTACAGAGCACATTAGTCTTCGAGGACCAGGAAGAAGCACAGAAATGCTGCAGATTGACTTTTACTTTTCACTGATATACCCTTTTTTGGCCTTTCTGGCGACATTTCAACTAGAATATATAAAAAAAAAACATCCCAATATCTAATTCACTATACAGGAGATGCTTTCACACAAAAAAGCAGAGAATCGGCATCTTTCTTAAAAATGTGGATGCAAAACACTGTGGTCTTGTAGGTCTTCCTGATGGCTCTTGGTGGGTCTAATCCAGACACATGCATAATTCAACAGATCAAGTCAAGGAGTCTGAATAATCCACTCTCCACAAAACATGCAGTGAGTCTCCTGCCCAACTCCATTACCTTTAATTCATGTTGATTAAAAAAAGACAGAAGAGGCCCATTATCTACACCACTTGTGACTTGATTATGATCTTTTCACACCCATGGGGGACACGGTCAACAGGTGGTCTCACCCTATGACAATGTGGTTGCAGCCCAACTCTTCTTCTTTTGGTTAAAAACTGAATTCTTCTGAAGTTTTTACGAGTGGGTCCCCATATTTTGTTCATTGCACATGCACCAGGACAAGCATGCATGTGCACAAGCACACCACTGACGCAATACAGCTCTCCCTAGCAGTTTTGCAATATTCCATGATTGACAGTTGCTGGCTGCCATCGAGAAACATAGCAATGTGAACTGGGCAGTGAAGAAGATGATTGCAAGCTAGGAAACATGGATGTAAACAAAGCACAATGTTTTAAAATAGTAAATTTTAAAATAATTGATTATGAGAAAGGAAATTGATTCAAGTCATGTGTCAGGCTCCAAGGATACACACAGTTACTTTTGGTAAGAAACACTGAATGCAAATTTAAAGTGCTCATATTATGCTTTTTGGCTTTTCCCCTTTTCATTATTGTGTATTTTGTTCATGTTATAGGTTTACAAAGTGAAAAAGCCCAAAGTCCACCCCAAAAGGACTTACCATCTCCAACAGAAAACACTGTCCACAAACGTCTCCAAAAAGCTCTATTGTAGTCTAGCCTTTACTTCCGTGACAAACGTGCATCACTTTGTAACACACCTTATAATGCTTACAATGTTTAGAAAGCATGGCACACCCTCATGCTCTGCTTCTGACTGGCTAGTAGTCCTTACATAGCTACCGCCCATGTGCAACTCCAAACGAAGATGGAACAGTGTGATGCCTCACTCTGCTAAATCAGAGAGTTCAGCACACAGGAGTCTCAGTTATGTGCAGTACAACAAAAAATATGGTGTTTTTTGAAAATTAAACCATTTAAACCTATTCTGGTGCGACCTCTAAATTCAGTTATGTACCTGGAAATGAGAATAATATGAGCACTTTAACTTTTGTTTATGTGTTATGTATGTATTCGTGAGAAAAACTTAATACATTTTTGTGATCAGAAAAGTGTGTTTCATGAGTGTGTACAGACAAAAAAAAGTATTTTGCTCGTATTGTTATGTAAACTTTTTCACCTTTATTTTCTACATTTGGATCAGCTCAGTGTGGAAGCCTAGACATGTCAGTAAACTTCAAACCCTCAACCAAAATCTGAACAATTGTTACACTCCCTCTTTCTCACAATCAAAAAACATTCACATCTTCCCTACGCAGTCACATGCTCTGACATGAAATCAGTCGACGGCCTCCTGTCACTATCGTGTCCAAATCAAAGATGAACCAGTGTCCTACGTGTAAACACCTTCTCCACTGGAGGAAGCCCAAATGGTTACAACCTTTATGAAATCATCTCTCCTGCTCTGAATGGCATCAGTGATACAAAAAACAGAATAAAGAAAGCATGATGGTTGAAATGAAAAGGACACATGGCTCACTGAGATATGAATAATGAAATACTGCAGGTGAGCTTGCACAGTGAGATATGTAGTTATGGATTAAGATATGTCTGCTGCTGCTGCTGCGCTCCTTGTAATCCACAGTTCATCTTCTCACTCCCTTCGGCTCTCTACAATTATTATTCTGTGTCTGATAAAGTCTCCTTACTCACCTTAGCGACGTTTCTTTGATTTTTAAACAGCTTTCCAGGCTTCCTTTCCTACTGTAGATATGTCCTCAGGAGAGTGCAGAGACTCGGCTATGTTTAGAAAATAAAAGCAGCTTTTGCTCTTTTGTACAACGACGCAGGTATATGCTGATCTGACGTCAGCCTACGCTACAGGTTCTGTTTGTCCAACCGCTAGGAATCTGAGAGCCGTTTGTCCTAGTAAACAGGGAGCTGATGGACTGGGGATTAGTACTGAAGACACATGCTCGCACACACAAACACACAACTGTCCACACACTCCACTGAAGGAAAGAAGCCCTTGGAGTGTATTTTTAAGAGGTTATTTTAAGAAGATATGACAATATGGATTAAAGTATCAGGCTAGTGCGGCCTTTTCATATATGTATACAGGATGTGTGTATGACTACGTAGTGCCTTATGGGGAAGTTCCCTATAGTTTAACACTACATTAGGCAGTGAATATCAGTAACATATGCAGAGTCCTCTGTGTGTGTGTGTGTGTGTGTGTGCGTGTGTGTGTGTAAGCTCTATGTTAAACATCTTTAAAGACAACAGAAACAGACAGACAGACTAGGGTTACTGCTCTGTTGCACTCTCACAGTAAGAACAGACAAAGCCATGTAAAAACTTGACATAGAAATCTTAAGATATCACAAACATCATATTTCTCTATCTCTACATCTCTGCGGATGGCAGACGTCGGGTGTTTGGGTTCGGTCCTCTTGTTTTTTTATTAAATGTGCAGGCCCTTCGAAATTCCTCAGCAAAGAGGATTGTCTGTAGGATGAGATGCCGAGGATAAACACCAGAGGGAGACATACACTGCTGCAGGACTGTAGGAGGGGCTCTGACACACACACACACACACACCACCAAAAAAACACACACACACCACACACACACACACACACACACACACACACACACACACACACACACACACACACACACACACACACACACACACACACACACACACACACAAACACACCACACCACACACTCTTCAAAGAGTTCATTTTTAAATTCATTACAAAATTAAATAAAAAAAAAGAAAACAAAGAATTCAGCCCCCTTCCAAAGCATACATTCATCTCAGACCACACACACACACACACACACACACACACACACACACACAAAACCCCCCAACACACACACAACAACACACACACACACACACACACACACACACACACACACACACACACACACACACACACGTAAGTGCACACACTCTCATAAAAGGCAGTGAGTAAACGTTAACTGATGAGTTGAGGGGTGGACCGTTTTGTCGAGTGCAAACCTTGACTCCACTGGCCAGTCTCAAAATTTGCGCCCAGTGAGTGAGTCACTCTCTGCAGTTAAAATCTCTTTAAAACAACGTAAAACCACAGCCATCGTGTCTTAGAGGGAGTCTTTCCTCTTCTGTCACTGTGAGGAAGGTCAAACACACTCCTCCCTCTTATCTCTGGCAGAGGTAGTACCGTCCAATCCATCCTCCTCTCTTCCCGAATCCCCTCTTGGGAAGTCTCTCCTTTCCTTGTGCCCAAATTTAATAAACACGTCTGTTACCCAGATTGCTTACTCTGGGTCACTGTGTGTGTGAGTATGTGTGTTTGGGAGTGTGCAGAGTGTGGTCAGAAGACCTCTGGTAATGTGACGTTGCGGAGTAGCCACTGTTGGGAACGTGTGTGTGAGCAGTCTTTGACGCTGGGCACCTGGCTGTCCTCCTCGCTGGCCTTGTCCAGACACTGGTTACTGTTGACGTGGATCAGGGTCAGCTTCTGTACAATGAGGAAACACAGAAAGAGAGTGTGAGGGGGTGCCAATCCGGCATTTGACTGGTTGACTTAAATTCAGGGAATGTAAATAAATATATATTCCTATGGCTGTAGATTATATTTTAAATTTACAAAAAACAATGTTATACTTTGAGCTTCAATTTAGTTGTGGCTTAGCTTTCAGAGTGAGGCATGCTGTGGTTGAGTTGCGTAATGTGTCATTTGGATATATATCACCCTAAAACTGAAAACAATAAATATCCCACTAACTGAAATGACAGCTGGCCTTGAATGTGTTATCATACTCTATGTGTATTGGGAATACACCGTGTTTCTTTAAAAAAGATTTATTTAAAAACTGTTAATAAATACAGAAATGAAGGTGAAAACATGATTTTAAAAGAAATGTACATTTCCAATGCACATCTAAACATAGTTTCTTTCCATAGCTAAAGGAAGTTTGGTGCATAATCAGCCCCTCATTTGTAGTTTTTCCCAACTCTTCTTTTCCTTTCATATTATGGGATGTATTTTCAGGGCTGTGCATTCAGCAAGAGGACCCTGTTTACGGTAAACTGTGGTGGGAGGTGTCGTTTTTTCTTCTTCATACAATTAAGGTGAAGATCAGAATCCTTGTTGTACTTTACTATATTGCCACGTGATGTTATACTAATTTAAAATAGAAAAAAAAACAAAAAACTGTGTGTCTCTGGAATATATAACCTTCCAGGTTTTTCTGCTGTATAGAACAACTTCATTATCTGTACCTTACATGACCTGCCTGAGAACCCTCTGTCTATGTTAATATGTGAACATATAATGTACCAGTAAATTTGTGCATTTATCATGTACACACATACGCCCCAACATGTACATTTTCATCACTTCTTCCACTCACCACAGGGTCGTACTCCCAGAGCTGATTGCCTTTGAGGTGATGGCACTTGAGCATCATGACGGGTCCGTTTAGCTTGGACACGTCTAGACACAAGTCGTCTGTCCTGATCTCCTTATTGGCCGTGTAAGAAAAAACCTGCACGTCAAACAAACGGATTCAGAATTTTAAAACACTTTTCCATCTTTCTTCCCTCCTACATGATTCCTGGCAGGAATGACCATAATATCACTGTGGCCAACAGTGTTTGCAGTTAGGGGTAGCAGTTCTAATCTGGATGTCTGAGCTCCTAAGTTTGAGCCCAGTCACCCTGTGGAGGAAACACTTTTTAGATGCTTGTATCCACAATCTCATTACTTTGGTCACTACCTAAAGCTCATGACCATAGGTGAGGGTTGGGACATATATTGACTGGTAAATCTTTGCTTTGCGACTCAGCTCCTTCTTCAACACAACAGTCTTATGCTCTATTTCAGACCACGAAATACTTAAACTTCTTGACCTGGGGCAGCAACTTGCTGCCAACCCAAAAGGACCTATTCAGCATTTTCTGGCAGAGAACCATGGTTATGAATGTGCTGACTTTCATCCCCCCCACTTGACACTCGGCTGCAAATTGCCCCAGTGCGTGCTGAAGGTCACGGCCTGATGAAGCCAACAGAACCTCTTAATCTGCAAATAGCAGTCAAGTAATTCTGAGGTCCCTAAACCGGGCACTCTTCTGCCTCCAGCTTGGGCAGCTGTGGCTCAGTGGTAGAGTGGTTGCCTGCCAATCAGAAAGTTGGTGGTTTGATCCCTGGCCCTGCAGTCCCATATCGACGGGCAAGACACTGAGCCCAGAGTTGCCCCCAATGATGCGCCATCAGAGTGTAAATGTGTGTGAGTGCTTGTCTGATGAGCAGGTGGCACCTTGTACAGTAGCCTTGGCCACAGTGTATGGATGTGTGGTTATGAACACATTCATATGGTTAGAATGAATGGTTATGTAGAAGTGTTTTGAGTAGTAGTTGAGACTAGAAAAGCTCTATATAAGAACAGTCATTCACATTTGAGATCCTGTCCATGAGAAATCACAAACAGAATCAGTGACTAGGGATAATCCCGGTGGAGGCCAACACACTTAAAAAAATACACTTGACTTTCTTTCAAGAATACGGACCGGATGGCTTGGAGCAATAGCTCTGTACCCCATAATCCCACATTAGCTGTCACAGGCCTCCTGTCTCAACCTGCCTGCTGCCAAAATGGGTCACGTGGGAAAAGCTTGACTGGAAATCTGGAGCGGCCTGACACAGCCGTGGCATCCCTAGACAGTTTTTGTTTCTTTAGGTTTTTTTTTTTCTTCCTTAAATTACCTGGTTGCCTCCCATGCCGTGGCAGTTGAAAATGCCAACTTTCTCATTCTCCTTGCGGGCCATGTTGTCCAGGCACTGGTTGGTTTCCACATTACGGATCTGAGCAGAATACACACAGAAACCATATTAAGTAACCGATTTAGATCCATTGTGTCTGCTTGATTTCAGCGTAAAGGCAGTGCATCTGTGTCTGTCTGTGTTACAGTGAATTACAGTATCTAAAATGTTGTGAATCAGGTAGTGTATGAGTATACCTCTCCCAGGGAGTAATAGTGTCGGGGGATCTGAGAGTCAGGGTAGACGTTCTCCAAGTACCAACTGAAGGGTTTACAATGAAGCTTTTGTCTTAGAGCCGTGCGAGATGTGATGTCACCGTAGTCCACTTTGGTCACACCTGGACACACACACACACACACACACACACACACACACACACACACACACACACACACAACACACACACCACACACCACACACACACACCCACACACACACACCACACACACACCACACACCACGCGTCAGTAATTAGACCAACTACATTCATACAGTCTTGAGTTGGCATGGCTGTTAAATTCCTTTTTTCCATTTAAACATGATTTAAAGTGTGTCATTGTTAAAGTAGAATGAGGCCACACATTGATTTGAAGTATGTAGACCCAATTTCATTGAATTGCACAGCTCTCAGAACCTAAAAAAGATGACACTTGAATATGAAGTCTCTATAGACTAGGTGGAGCTTGCTCCTTTGCAGAGGGCAGCAGCTGTCAGCTTGGATTCATGACTTTTACAAAAGATTCCAAAAGAATAACTAGTGCCAGATTATCCCCGAATCCCATGTGCTATGTTGTAATAGGATGTGTGGGGTCAGTCTAGCTTTTGAGAGAGCTATAACTGAGCAGTGACTGCAACAAAGTATATAGCAATCCTTTATACTGTGAAAAACCACCAGTAAAGGCTTCTAAACCAACAACTACACAACTGGACATGTTCCAGCAGTAATGTGAGCCGCAAAGCAACATAACCCGATTTGCTAATTTCCTATTCCCTGACCAACTGGGTATCCTAACCTTAACCACTCGAGGTCAATGCCTAAGCCCAACCAATCAAACTGCTTTGTAAGGCGGGACTTTCCTAGACGTTACGTGGGATCCATAATAACGCTTCCCTGACACTAGCATGTAGCTACATGTAGCAGTGCACGTAATGTAAACACAGCAGTAGCGTGCCTATGGAAAATGACCATGTATAGGAATCCAGCTTGTTTTGACGTCATACTGAGCTGAGAGTAGAAAAAAAACTGTTGAAACCAGAGCGTTCAGAACAGTGGGAAATCTGAGGTTTTGGCTCACAGGAATTTATTTTTCATACATTTACCTCATTATATGAAACTTTGTCCACATCTATTATGAACACTGGCATGTTTTTTTGAAAATAACAGAACAGCTTCCCCTTGTGTAGAATCTGCAGTGTTCTAAACAAAAAATGGAGTAATTGAGCTTTTGAGTTCCAAGCCAGTTCTAAAAGTTGGTTTACATCTAAAAATCATCTCTATTTAGTGACTTTTGCTTGTCTGTGCTTGTGTGTGTGTGTGTGTGTGTAAGTCAATATATGCCTCGTAGCGTGAAATTACTTGCAGCCCCCCAACCCGCACTGTTGGGTCACCACTGCAATATCTCACTGTTACCTGGTTAATGGATAGATCACTGCCACAGAGATTAAACTTCACACATGAGCCCATACATACTTGCATGAGGGCAAATACACACAAATTCAGGCACCCATGCATGCACGCAGGCACGCATCCACACAAACTCACCAGGAGATATGATGTAGAAGAAGTTTTTAAATTCATCCATCCAGACTTCTGCCAGTCGTCGGTTGTTTTTGTTGATGATCTGTCCCGTTCCTCCAGGAAAAGTGTAGGGTGTTGCCTTTCTGAACACGTGGCCCACATGAGAGCATGTGACAATCTCTAGAGTCCCACCGCACTGCCATATCTGTAAAACAACATATTTGGCATCAACACATACAGTATACTGTGTATAATAAACATACTGTAGGACCTCTGTTGGGGGATGGATGATACAGTTTGGTCCTGTCTGTGTTGTGCCACTCTGAATACGCTTGAGCACCAGTCAGGATGACGCCTGACAAACTATTAGTCAAGTCAACAATTCAGTCAGAAAGTCAAACTCACAAGTGTAATGTGCATGTGTGTGTTTCTGAACTCGAGCAGACATTAAGTGCATGGAAGAACACAGTCATGTCAGTTGGCTGCGGGTGTGGTTACTCACTCTAAAAGAGATTTCCAGGTTTTCTCCACCCCAGATGTCCATGCCTGCGTCATATGTGCCGATCTCCTGAAAATAATCTCTGTCTATGGAGAACAAGCCGCCTGCCATGGTGGGAGTCCTGGAGAGAGGCAGGACAGTAGGGGAAAAAAGGAATAAGGTTAGTGGCACTTAATTCACTGTAGGCCTGCTTTCTAAATGTCACATAGTATCTACAGATAACATCAAAGTTTTATATATCACCCCCTGTTATTCGCTGTTTTGCTGGGTTTTTTTTTCCATTCCCTGTTTTTCTTTTCCCTTCTCTGTTGTGTGTCAGTGTTAAATAGCCTCAAGGCTCGGCCCCTATTTCTCCCCCTCACAGAATGGTTTCCTCTTTTGTAGATCAGGCTTATTTTCTTTACTGCCTGTTTTTGCTTTCACTTAAGGTCCAAGTTTACTTAACAACACACAATACCTTGCATACAAGAGCGGAAAAATAATAAGCACACAAATTTTAGCTAGTTGAACAACACACAAAACATGTTGCCAATGTTATTTATAGATATGTGTGCTTATCTTTTTACTGTAAACAGATCAAAGCTCTCTAAACTCTTCAGCTAGGAATTAAATCAATATTTCACTCAAAGAACAAACACATCAAAGTCAAACAAACCGAACCTACTACAAACCTACCGAGATGTAAATTCCAGTGCAAAACTATTTTTAATTAAAGACATTCATCAACAGTGAGTGCCTATCACTTACAATGAGTTACATAAAAGGTGTTTATTGCCTAAAGTTTAGGCCCTAAACCACACTGTGACATTTAAATAAATACAAATGCTTCTACAATAAAAACAAGCAACAACTGTAAATACAAGGCTATATTTTGTACAAAGAATTCAAATGTTTTTTCCCAGGTCATCCTGTGTTAAATTATCCCAGCTCTTTGTATGAAGGGAGTACAGCATCTAGTTGACACAAGGTCATTTAATATGTTCAGAGGTTTTTCCATAAGTCTTTTTTGGCCCTTGGTGTTTAGCTGTAAAGAGAAACTTTCTTAGTGACCTCAGACTTTTGCACAGTACTGTTAATTACAAGGTAGATGAGCTCCCAACAACCAGTTTAGCGGTTGAGGTTTCCTCCTGTACAGGCACTCTCTGCGGCTTCTTAGTGTGTGACAGCAGAAGGCCTGTAGCTTGCTAGGCACGGTTAATGAAGAAAAACTCTCAAGATAGTAATATTAGCAGCCATTTAATACCAAATACAGTGATGAGAAGTTGAAATCCCATCAGTGCTACGCTATCTACTCATTCCCCACTAGCACATTCTACCCTGTGTGAACTATATTGGTGCTCGACTGAAACCTACACACAAGCTTCACTCTAAAAACTTGTTTATGTGCTTTAGCTTTTTAAACTTCACAATAATAAAGAACTACTTCATAACAGGACAGGGTTTATTTATGTAAGTCATGTCATTACTCTAAACTACTTCTTAATTTCCTACTATGACCCTACAACAATTTTGTTACAAGACACCCTGAGGAAAACTTTGTCACGCACAGCTGTGAAAAACAAGTAAAAGCAGGGGCACAGAGTGTTACATAAGATATATTATGTGTGTGACCTTGAATAATGGCGTCAAGCGTGCAAAGAAACAAGAGCAGGAAGAAGAGATGATAGACAGGCAGAAATAAGCTCTTGATTTTATTCCCAAGGCCTGAGCCATGAGAAATGATACAAGGGACAAAACATCTTGACTTAAGCTACACAGACAAGTTCAATCTATTCTTTCAGTATTTCTTGCCTTAAGAACATTTTATGATTATTAACTGTGGTAAATGAAATGTCAAAGTACCAATACTCTGTAGAGATTAATAGTGAATGCTTATCAGCAACGCTAAAGCTCACCGGCTATAAGTGTTTTTGAACAGCTGACTGACAGAGTTACTGTGTATGATCATGTGGTATTTTACCAACGATTCCATTATATCCCTGTAGGCACATTCTCTTTTTACTTGACCCAACAGAGAGGGCTATGGTTCAGCTGCATAACAGCAGCCCTGGAACCTGTAGGGATTAAAAAACTAGCTGAAAGATACTTCAAAAAGGCCTTGATTGTCCCACTCTATCACCCACCTGACAGGTAGCGTGCGGTCTCCTTTGCGGCGGTCCATCTCTCTCTGGGGTACAGGGTACCAGCGGAAATTGAGCTTCCAGTTGAAGCCCCCGTAAGTCATGTCGGATCCTGCCATGTACTCAAAAGTATCATCGCTGATCACGTCGATGATGGGGCACACTACCGTTCTCCTACAGCAAACAGACACAAAAACGCACCACCACACACACATTCATCAGCCTGTTCTTCATAACCTTAGGTGGTCATCAATCACGACTAAGTGCTCATCTGCAAGGTGTGGCGCCTCCAGAACCAAATGCATTTAAATAGACCATGCTGTGTGTGTGTGTGTGTGTGTGTGTGTG
>NC_045738.1:8529226-8529925 GCF_008692095.1 Etheostoma spectabile | reverse complement strand
TGTGTGTGTGTGTGTGTGTGTTAGGGCTGCACAATATATCTTTTTTTTTCATCGTTATCACAATATCAACTGGCGCAATACACACATTGCAAAAGGCTGCAACATACTGCGATAGACACGCACAGATTTAAGAGTTAGTTGAAAGAAAACATCAATAAAAAATTACAGTTTAAAATCTATTTTTTCAAAAGAATTTCAATTCAATGTTAAATTTGTTCAACATATAATGTTGGAAAATATTACCTTCTGTTTGTTTTAAATTCAACAAGCATTTTGTTGTATTTTAGCAGAATACTGAAAGTTGCAGAACTATGGAGCTAGAATCGTTTCTTTATTACACGCGACAAAGAAAAAAAAAGATCTGAGAAAAAAAAAAGTTTGAGAGAAAAAGTTATCATTCAGTTTTTTGCTCTTGTCTCAGGATTTTTCTCTTGATGTGAAAATAAGTGTCATGGACGGGGCCAAGTTCCTATTGGCCAGTTGGGTGAGCACCACCAGCATCTCCAGCGGGACAATGGAGAGCCCCATACCAGTAGCAGCGGCACAAACCTGTTGGTGGAATAGCAAGCTAGCGTTAGCGAACTAACCAACCAGCCTGTACACCAGGTAGCAGAGGCACATCCCCCGGCCATGACCAGAGCTTATTTTACTGATGTTGTACCCACATGTAACCCTCATTGCAGCCAAGAATTGCATCCA
>NC_045738.1:8528995-8529216 GCF_008692095.1 Etheostoma spectabile | reverse complement strand
AAATTATAATAAAACATTGATGTCTCTAAACATTCTAAAATTATAATTGTCATTGATGAACATGACAAAGAAATGTGTATATTCCAGCTTTCAAACAGTAGCTGCTTTGTATTTAAAAAATCGTTATTTTCCCTTGTGGATGCAAGTCTCAGTAGGGATGCAGGTCGGCAGCGAAGCTTTCTAGCGATGTTTCCACGCTGGCCGAGCCCCACTGATGGCGG
>NC_045738.1:8528919-8528985 GCF_008692095.1 Etheostoma spectabile | reverse complement strand
GCTGCAGGACCTGGAGCTCACCGCCAGTGTTTCAGCTCGACTGTTAAAAAGTGTTTAGATAATTAA
>NC_045738.1:8513058-8528909 GCF_008692095.1 Etheostoma spectabile | reverse complement strand
TTTAGAAGTGGGCTGGCTGCTAGTTATCCATCTATGGCGGTGACAATGGTGTTAAGATTCAAATTGACTCCCAAGACAAGACGGTGCTCACCCAACTGGCCAATAAGAACGTGGCCCCACACATATTTTCACATTGAGAGAAAAATCCTGAGACGAGAGCAAAAAGCTGAATCGAGAGCAAAGACTTTTTGAGAGCGAGAAGAAAAACGTTTTGAGAAAAACACAGAAAAGATTTTTTTTTTTCAAACCGATAGCAAAAAATATATATTTGAGAGTTTAAAAAAGTATTTATAGAGAGATTTATTTTTGCTATTGGTATGAAAACTTTTTCTCTCAAATATTCGTTTTTCTCTCAAAATGTTTTTTGCTATCAGTGTGATAACTTTTTCTCTCAAACCTTTTTTTCCTCTCAGATCTTTTTTTCCCTTACATGTAATTCAATTCTAGCTCCATACAGAACAGAGTACACTTTAATATCAGTTTTTTTTATTGCAAATATTCCACAACCTTATCGCACATGGCATATTTTCCTCATATCGTGCGGCCCTAGTGTGTGTATGTGCGCATTTGAGCACCTGCTTGCGGGAAGCAGTAAAGAAAGAATGAGTAATTAAGCATCAAATAAAAACAGGGGCAAGCCACATGCAGGCTCAACAATAGTTTATTGATTTTTTTTTTTTGCTTGCCATAGTCTGTGTATTTATGTGTGTGTGTGTGTGTGTGTGTGTGTGTGTGTGTGTGTGTGTGTGTGTGTGTGTGTGTGTGTGTGTGTGTGTGTCTTACTTGTCTTGCTTGATGCGGGCAAGCAGAGGCTCTAGCCACCCTGTTGTGCATTCACAATGAGCATCCAGAAAGGTGATGACCTAGAAACCATTAGAAAACAAGGTAAGAAAACATTAGGCAAACCAAACATTGCACAGACCATATGGTGAGCAGGTCAGCGGGTAGTGGATGTCACGTATGTGCACAGGCACACACACCTGGCCAGTGGAGATGGACGCTCCCTTGAGGCGAGCACGAATAAGTCCAGACCGCTGCTCCATTCTCACCACTCTGACAGGGATTTCAAGCCTTTTGACATACTGCTCCAACGGCCGCTTTAGGAAATCTTAAACATAAAAATAAACATATACACACATATGCAATAAAAAAATCCAACAAACACACAAAAGCACACAGACAAAAACACACACAACAAAAGGTGGATTAGGAGCCACTCCTCCAAACTATTCCTTTTGTAGTAACCGAGATCAAAAGTAAGTGAGTGCTTGTGTGAATGTGCCTTGGCATGCCTCCCCAAGTTCCCTTCTACCTGCAGAATAACAACCCCCCTGATATGCACCATCCAACTGAAGGTCCCATAGGGTGAAATGGTGCTGTGTGGTGGTGGATGGGGGGGTATTGAGGGTAATAACAGAGTGTAATCCCCGCGGCTGGCGAATTAAAGACCTAATCTCCCCCAAACAGGGATTAACAGTACTGCACAGGGTGGAGTGGCCCACACAGGCCATATATGCTGACTGGGTGTTGGGCAACACAGACACACTTACGCACAAACTGCTACACACACAAACCCTGCAAAATCATACAGTAGGTCTAAAAAAAATAGGCTAAGCCTCAAACAAGAGGCACAAGCACTGAAGGAATTATGCAGTGAGTGAGTGAGTGAGTGTGAGTGTGTGTGTGTGTGCGCGTGTACCTCTCTCGCTGGCATCGTCCACCAGGACAATCTCCTCCAGCAGTGTGTGTGGAGAGCGGTCGATGACGGAGTGGACGGTTCGCAGCAGTGTGCTCCACGCCTCGTTGTGAAATACAATCACCACACTGGTACGAGGAAGATTATCGGGATATAACTTGTTTTTGCACCTATAAAAAGAAAGCAAAACTGAATCATCAATTGCAAAAAAAAATAATAGATATGAATGATAGAAAGATACTTAATGCAACAAATATGCATACCAAGCAACTTTTCAAAACATTAAAACTCTGAAGAGACAACACACGGACAAAAAAACAAAAAACAATCACATGGTACAACAAGAGGAAGTGTGATAATTGCCTCAAAAAACCAACACAGACGTGGTTACACAAAGACAACCACATGTGCAAAAAAGGGAAGTTGTAGGCTATGAACAAAACTGAACTGACAGAGACAGAGCGAGAAAAAAGAAACACACTCTAGTAGAGACATTACAGTCCAGCCTCTGTCTGATTGTAAGAGACTGCTACAGAGAGCTGCAGCTAAAGTGAGTCCACACAAGAGAGAGCTGAACAAGAAGGAAATAGCTAGAACTTAAACATCAACTAAACCGCATTAGTCAGTCATGAAATGGATGCATTAATCAGATCATTGTTTATGGCCTCGTGAAAAAACATATTTTTAGTGACTTCAAACACTGAAAACGGATGGTGAATAATGAGCGAGCAGCCGAGCGTAAATTCCAAATTAGACAGACACACAGAAGTAGTGGGTCAGCATGATGACCATTTAGTGATTAGTGATGCTAATTAAGAGTGTGAATCATTATCATAGCAGTGTTGCGCGAGAGCATTCGCGCACGCTCGGTTTTGTATCTCACAGGCCGCCATTGATTAATGATTATTTTATTTTAGTATGAAAATCAGCTTGCAGTGATTTGAAACCTGCTCGAAGCTCGTCCAACATAGTGCACTTTTTACAGGAGTTGTATTTGTTTTATACAAAAATGTATCAGTTTTGAGGTAAAGCATCACACATTCCCATCAGTTTTGTTTTTTTTGAATCTATAAAAGGATCCTTGAGTGAATTTCCATAAAATGTACTGCTGTATTTCATGATATTTATCATTTTCATGATACACCACATACAGTAACAGAAGATTGTATCCATATCACAGCTTCTAAACACTTATTACTTGGCCAACAAAATCCATTTTGGGGTTGCAAGAAAGACAATCTTTCTTTCAAAAATAATTTGTAGGCAAACCTATGTAGGGCAATAAACCCTAAAACCTGCCATGATACCTGCATGCAAGCTCTCTGACTTAAAACTGTCTCAGAGTCAAGTGTTTTTGTCAAAAGACGCTTAGTAAGCTGCTGAAACATCTATCATCTATTCATGACAAAACTGAAAGCAGCTTGTGACTTCCTTCCTCTGACAGATTCAACCCTCACAATAGCCAGATGGAATATGATCTCTAATCATAACTCCCTCCCTCCTTGTAATTATCCAGAGCGCTGGAATGCTTCCTCTCTCTCTCTCTGCTGCTGATTCTGAAAGAAGAAATGTAATGGCAACGGAGGAGAGAAGGTCAAGAATATACTCCATCCTGCAGCTGTACCAAAACACACACACACACACACACACACACACACACACACACACACACACACACACACACACACACACACACACACACACACACACACACACACACACACACACACACACACACACACACACACTTCTTAATCTGTGGTGTGCATGTGTGAGTGCTTGTACTCTGTACAAGAAAGAGAGGGTGATGATCGCACAAGTTGATTCATTGTAAAAACAGAGACACCCTTTGAGTCCTTCAACTTTTACACATCAGTTTGTTATTTCTGTGTACTCCGTTTTCTCACGAACACAAACAAATCTACCAAGACCACTTCTCATAGACGATCTTGACTGTGCAGCTGATAGATAACAAGATCTCTGTGTTTCCACCCAAACGACTTCTGGCGCAAAATCTGGCAACAGCAAAGCAGGGTAATGAGTTTCAGGCGGTTTCTCCAGCCAGTGGATTGTGGGGATAGTCAGAATGGGCGGGCAGACGGGTTCTGATTGAACGGCATCATTCTTGCGACATTAAACTCAGGCGCACACACACAAACATCTATTTATGCATGCTCATAAACATGTTACAGTTAAAATTGTCATGGAAAGTGTTTCATATGCACACGCATGCACGCACACACACACACACACACACACACACACACACACACACACACACACACACACACACACACACACACACACACACACACACACACACACACACACACACACACACACACACACACACGCAAACGGATGCGTGCCTGCACATATGGACTCTTTGCCTTGCTTGATAATGACTCGGTCTTATCTCCTAATTGGAAAAGCAGATAGACGAGAGAAGGCTGAGTGAAAACACACCTAGTAATCAACTCTCGCTCAAAGACTAAAACCTATTTCACGGATCAATGTCCTCTGTCTTTCCCGCCTGTCTAGTGTGCATGTGCCCCTGCCTGTCAGTATTGTGTCTGTCAGTCATTCTGTCTATCGCTCTCAAAACCTCCATTACTGATCAATGCATGTTCCTCTACTGAAGCGCACCACGGGGCAGAGGGTGGAGGGAGGCCGAGCTGCTTTCCACCTGCTTGAACTAACCTTGACATATTTCTCAAGCTGTTGGTTGGATGCATGCCTGTCTGCTGTTCTGACTGCCTCTCTGCCTGTCTAATGACTGAAAAACCTGCAGCCGCTGGCACTGACAGACACTTAAGTGACACTAAACTCCTCATTATAGAGAAGAAAGACTTGTGAATTGAACATACAACCTAGTATTATTGAAGCAAAATAAAAAAGGGGCAACATGACAGCATGTATTTCTTTTTGAAACAGGCCAGTGAGGGTTTAACCTTTAGAGTGAACCAATGGGTTATTAGTCATGATGAGGCAGTTTCATTTGATACGTCAGACAGAAAGGCGGGATTGTTAAAGAAATCTGTCATTACTGTATTGGTTAGACCTTTTAGTAACGCCTGTAAATGTAGCATTAGGTCACCACATAAAATAACTGGCTTGCTGTGTCCCCAATGACATACAACATACTAATTCTAAGCAGACATTGAGTCTGTGTTCTTACCGGAAACATGCCAAAATACTGACATTCAAAACTGTCACTTTTACACCTGTAGTTTGGTTCATTTGGTCCAGATGGACCAAGTGACAAAAATGACATATTGCTGCATTTTAGTGAGGTAAATCATAATCCAGTGACTGCCCATGCTGCACTTCAACGCATGCTTATGTGTAAATGTATCTTCTCTGGTGTCACAAAGAGCTCAGACAGAAATACCTTTTAAAAAAGCCTAATAGTAATTGATAGACTGCAAAAGAGTGTCTTGTACAGCAATACTACTGAGGGGGGTCACCACAGAACTTTTTAATGGACCTAATAGACAGCACATATAGACACAAGCACAACACACCACAGTGCTAATTGTTTTTGATTGTCTTGATCAGCTAAAAATCCCACAGTCGTGCTAACACGCAAACATGTTATCGTGGTTTGAAAATGATTCGCTTATACAGCTCACTTGTCATAGAAACCCTTCCGGTACAGCTCACAATCAGCAGATGGTTTAACAGTAGTTTAGCTTTTGTTTTGGTTACTTTCAGACCACAAAAAAAAAAACGCACAAGTGTTTGCTTGGTACTGAGAACCTTCTTTTTCAGGTGGTTTCAGTTATATAGTCCACACCAGAGTTCATCTTTCACATAGGCCAAAATCAAACGCACTAAACGGGAAGACAAGTTTGTGTTAGCACAAAAAACAGTTGATTTCTGGCTATACCAACAGTGGATGCCAGTGAGAGCCATTTTGACGGGAACTTAATGAGTAGAGTATGAGTAAGTGACAGGACAGATGATTAGCTGCAGGGAAGCTGCTCACCCTTCCAGGCGGACATCAGGCAGTGACCGATTGAGAGCAATCATCTCAGACGCCATGAGGTTGAACTGGTTGATCTTAAACATCTCCTTCATCTTGTCCTGGTTCTCCTTAGGGATCACCACAGGCTTTCCCCCTTCGCCGGGCCCGTCCCGCGTCCTGATCAGGGCATCTGTAACACACAAACACACACACACACAATGCTGAAAGGATGTGAGAGTGTGTCTCTCTGATCATTTGTTAATGTGTGGCACTCTACACTTACCTTGTCTCCCGGGCAGTCCTCTCTCTTTTTTGTCGTCACACTTGTTGCACTCACTGAAGTAGAGCAAAATGAACATGTCCAGCATCACCCACACCAGAGAGGTGGCCAAAACCACCTTACAGTAGGCAAACCTCCGCATCCTAACAACATAATAAGAGATAGAAGGGAAAAAGAGAAAATTTAAAGCTCTGGCTGACGTGAGAAGTGATGTGTGAGTCCTGATTCACACTCACACACACACACACACACACACACACACACACACACACACACACACACACACACACACACACACACACACACACACACACACACACTTTCTCTCCCTGCCTTTCTCCTCACTTCCCTCAACCTCCACGTCAAAGTATCTTCCCAATTCCTCCATTTGTCTTTCTGCCTGCCTGCCTGCCTGCCTGCCTGCCTGTCTCTCGGCTCTTATCTGTTGGCTGTTTATCAGCGCCTCTCCAAATGGTCACCTTCACACTTAGAGAGAGCTTAAAAATGAACATTGACATTTGTGATAGGATGTTTCAAGGTTTCTAAGCAAAGCTTTGGTTACTTCCAGGTTTTTAAACTAAGTTACACGGCAGAAACAAACATCTTCTGTGTCAGAGTTCCCAAACACCACAGTGTACAAGCCACCCTTTATTCAATCAACATACCAATTCCCTGTGTGCTAAAGTGCAGTCTCACACACACACGTGTGAGAGAGAGAGAGAGAGAGAGAGAGAGAGAGAGAGAGAGAGAGAGAGAGAGAGCAAGAGAGAGCGAGAAAGAAAGAGAGCAGAAGAGAGAGCAGAAGAGAGAGAGAGGAGCTGTGATAGTAATTGCTTTTCTTTGGCAGGCAGCAAGAGACACACACAGCCACATTAAAATTCCTCTGCTCCCCTTTCCTTCTCTCCTCCAGCACCATCTCTCCTCTCTTTGGCTGATTCTCTGCCTCAGTGATCCCTCAGGTTGCAGCAGCACAAGCAGAAGGGAGAAAATTAATTTGGCCACAGTGATTTCTCTCGTGCCCCCGGGAGGAAGTATTTTTGCATAGCTAGCTTAACTTAGCTAAGTTTAGCTTGGATAGAGAACTGCATAGCAGCATTTCTTAAATCCACCTGATTCCAGGATTCTGGTTGCACAAAGTACCATCCACTGCAGAAAACTAAAAATGTGTCCTTTCTTAGACTGTTGTGTAATAACTACTTGCAATGAGAGATAAGCGCTTCAACACAGTCAATAACAAGAAGCACTAAATTGTGACAAACTGAAAACTTCTGAGTTTAATATGAACCAAAATACTGCTCTCAGATGCCATGCTGACCACAAGACTTAAAATTGCATAGCTCTTGTCAAGCTATTCACAGGAGTTTTGTAACCTTGGAAGACTATCTCTCATGTTGACAAAGAGAATCTAGGGCAGAGAACCCACCAGTAGATAAATGCAACGCTCTGATCGCTAGTTCTCAGTGAAGAAAAAATGTGATCAAATCAAGTAAACTACAGCAACAGGGGTTTGACAAGGTTAATGTTACAGCAGTTTAATCTACTGCAGACTGAATGAAATTTAAAATGTGACCTTAGTTTACAAGTTTTTGAGTGGTCTTACATCTACATGAAGACCCATTCATGTCAGATCATTTGGCAGTGGTCTTTTTAACTTTAACAGCACATCAGCTTTTTTGTCTTATGTGATATTAAACAGATATTGATGGGTTTTTGGACCGTCAGACATAACAAGAAATGTCAGGAGGTCGCCTGGGGCTTAAGGAAATTGTGCTGAGCAATGGGCAAGTTTGTGAAAGGACTGGAAGGTAAACAAAAAGCCGATAATAAAGCCCCAACAAACACGACAACTACCAAAACACAGGCAAGAACATACGTAATGGTCACCACAATTAAATCCAAAGATCCAACTGCCAATCTCCTAGTCAAATTGCTTTGTGTCTCATTGACTATCCCTTTGTGGAGAAACAGAAATGAATGTTGCACACCGCTCTCAAGAAGAAGAAGAAGAAGAAGAAACAGTTCTCAATGAATGCAAAGGTGCTTTATTGGCATGGGAAACAAACATTTACATTGCCAAAGCAAGTATATACTGTGTGTTTATATATATATATGTATGTGACACACACACACACACATATATACACACAAACTTATACTCTACAGTATAAAAACAGCAAATAGCTGAGTGCTGGGTGCTATTAAAAAATGAGCCAAGCCATACAGTACGTAACTGTGTCTTATAAGAGCTTTCACCCTAGCTGTTTTTTAAGTCTACTTTCTATTTTACTGTAAGCCCTAGTTAAATACCCAGGTTTTCTCAAATTTCAGGGTTCCCATCACATTCCTGACATTTTGGTGTTACACTACAGTCAGGACTGTTGTGGGGGAAACCAACATAAGAGTAAATAAAGAAAAAAAAATGTGGTAGGTCAGACCCTGTTAAGTAACAGTAAGCCAATTCCAAGATCCTCCAGATATCCTAAAAGAATTTGTCAAATTGCTTGTCTCACTGTTTAGACCAATCCTCTCAAAATTCTTTAAATTCCAAGAATAGTGGGAAGCTTGAATTACAGACCCTGCTCAACAATCTCTCTCCTTTCTGTTTCTCTGACCGCTGTTGATTGTACCGGCCTTGCTTGACCCCCACGCAGTAACATGACACAACCTGACATCACAGCAGAAACTTTGATCCTTTTCACCTTTACTGGCGCACAGGCAGAGCAATGCATGTAGGCCAAACACACTTGGGCAGAGACATTAAGGCACTCCGTCACAGAAACGCACACAAATTTTCTTGCTCACAAAGTTGTGTCAAAAGGCTGTCAAGAGATGTCAACTGGTTTCCTGAATGCTATTTGATCACAGCAGATGTAAAAGAAGTAGACAGCAGCGCTCCAAGCAGCAGCAGAGCAGATTTATATGTATGTGCATTGACTTAACACACTTTCCCATCACCGTCTCTCAGCTATGCCTTTCCCCTCATTGTATTTCTAATCAGGCATGACAGAGGACACCTCAGGTCTCCTATGTACTCACTGCAGCCACAGGCCTTGCTTCGGTGTGGGTTGCATGTATGTGAGCGTGTCAATTTAGTTTACGCTGGGTGCTATAGTTTCTTTGAAGTCTCTTTTAAACAACGTGGTTCCATATGACATTTAACAGACACACAAATCTCCACCCCTCCATCTCCGCACGTTCTCCCTAATCCATTAACATCTCATGTTCCCTCCATTTCTTCTCTCTCGCCCCACCCCCACTCCCCTGTTTGTCTCTTAGTAATCGTCGTCACCTTTCATGAGCGGTTGCCAACACTACTTCCCTACAAGAACACGGTTGCCATCACTACCTCCCTAGAATAACACAATTTCCCCCTCCACATCCTTCCCCGTGTCTCTACCATATCCCTCCATCTCTTCTTCTCAAGAGACTTAATCCCTTTCTGGAGATTGCACAACCAAAGATTCTCACAACCACTTGGACAAACTTTGGAGCTAAAGGATCCAGCACTCACTTTAATATGTATTACTGGGAGCAGGGAGCCTCCCTTCTGGGGATTTCGTGTTTATATGTATAAAAGAAAATAAATAGGGAGGGGAGATAGCACTTATATAAGGGAGTGCCAATAAGAGAGAAGGATTTATGTGTTACTAATTAATACAAAGTTTGTGCTGCTAATTCATTTAGTAAACTACAAACTGTTCATTTTCTCTCTGTGAAGCCTGGTTAATTCTTTATGAAACCAGATGCCCTTAAATTAAATAACTTTTTCCATCGTAAATGTGAGCAATGTGTGGTCACCTTATGTGGTTTCATTTATATATATTTTAAATAGTCAGCATATGTATATTGCTTTATAAGGGCCTCAGTTCTTGCATTTGGTGTAAATTTATTTTGTAAACTGTATGCCAAAGTTCACCACAAGGGGGCCGCGCCTTCCAGTGAGACGGCATTTTGTGGCTTTAGCCTCTCATCTGGCAGAAGCGACAGACAGAAACATAATGCCTGTTGCCGGTCTCATCATTTTCCTGTTCCTTCCAGTTTAGTCGCTGGTAAAAACACACATATGTGGTCAGAATAATGTCAGTACGTGGTATAAAAGCTTTTCCGTGTTTTACACTGGATGAAGATTGTAATTAGAAGTTATATAGAGGAACACAGTAACGTGGTCGGAGTGTTACAGCTAAAGCCAAGCAAGCTAGCTGCACTAACACAACGTCCGATTTTGAAGCTCCTATGTTATTTTAAGTCATGTTAAATGCTTTTCAAGCGAATCTGTGTTTGAAATACTGTTATGTATAGAGTTAACTTTTACTTGTGTAATGTCTCACGCCAGCTGTTTGTTAATGGAATTAACAGCATTCTGCTAATATGTTAGCATTAAGCCTGCACATCGGGAATCATAGCTATCAGCTATCAAAGCTGTAAGCAGCAGACCAAAGAAGTTTGGAAAAAGTGTATTTTACTTTCATTTGGATGTGAAACCAAACAAAACACACTGAAACATTCTGAAAATTATGTTTATTGAGGAAACTGTGGTAACTTAACCCTTTTATGGTATTTGGGTCAAATTGACCCATTTAATTTTTTTTACAAGAAATGGTACAAATATACATTTATTTATAACTGAAAATCAATGGCCTTACCTTATTTTCTGTGATAAACATGTATTCCTGACTCAATTCATAAAATTATTCTGCATATGACCACCACTTTTGTTTTTTCCAAGATAAGAATGATCACATAGTGGATTTTTAACATAATTTATAACCTTATGACAAAAAAACGAACCACACTTCCATTTTTAATTGTGTTCTAGTAGAGACTGAATTCCAAAAACATATGCTATCTCAATTGTTTGAAATTGAGATAAAGACAATATTTTTTGAAGTAAAATTTTATTTCAGAATTGTTTTTAAACCCCCAAATAAGTCACAGGTCAATCTGACCCGAGGGATACGAGAGGGTCCCGAAAGTGAAGAAAACACAATGGTTAATGATGTTCTTTTGAGAAGGACGGTGAAATTGAGAGAAGAACATGTTTCTGTGTAAAATAAAGTCTGGCAGAAGCGAGAGAATACACAATACCTGTTGCCAGTCTCATAATTTTCCCGTTCTTTTCAGAACAACATTTTAATCTGACCACAGGCCTCACGCCCGGGGCCTGTTAAATAAACAAGTGTGTAAAAATGCATGTTGCTGTTTTAAGAGTTGTCAATGAGAAAATAGAAAAACAGAAATGGTGCTATTCAAGTGCAGGATCTGTCCTTGGGTTATATGGGCTTAAAAAGCCAAACAACTGGAGCTAAACACTGTAGATGCTAATATTAGGGAAGGGAAACAGAACAAGGTGGTCTGAAGCCCCGTGTTCTCAATGGAGTAGTCGGGGTACACAGCGCAGTCTGCTTCTGTGAGAGAAACAATGCAAGCTGCTACAGTTCGTATGTTCTGCCGCATCGCAGACTGCAAAGTGGATCTGGCTACAGGAGCCGTTTAGCTCAGACTTTAACACATACAGTAGTTGGTGTGGTTCGAGG
Organism: Etheostoma spectabile; assembly: GCF_008692095.1. Taxonomy (NCBI): domain Eukaryota; kingdom Metazoa; phylum Chordata; class Actinopteri; order Perciformes; family Percidae; genus Etheostoma; species Etheostoma spectabile. The sequence goes on along the minus strand of NC_045738.1, from coordinate 8,517,432 downwards.
CCAGATCACGTTCTCACCACAAACGCTCATGGAGCACCTTCTCTGGGATGAATTTAACCTCAATTTGACAGTGTTTCTTCCATGTTTTTTCGGGTGGAGGATAAGAGGGAGAGTCTGCAGATTTCAATCCGCTCATGGATTGTCTTCTCTGGGATGAATTGAACCGCGATTTGATGGTGCCCCTCTTAATCTCTACAGGTACAGTGAAACTGCAAATGGCTCATTAAATCAGTTATGGCTCCTTTGATTGCTCTAACATTACTTGGATAACTGTGGCAATTCTAGAGCAAATACATGCCAACGAGCACTGACCTCCAGAGATATATGCATTTATCAGGTTAACATGCTCCAGCACCTTCATGCTCCTTCCCAAGCCCCAGTTAGAGGCTCTGTCCAGAGTTCGATTAAAAGCGCACTGAGACCACCTCATCAAGCAGGTGTTGGTACTCTTGTTTGGTACACTTTTACCCCCAATTTCAACCTGTTGCAGAACGGCTGCGGATCCGCTGCGTGTTGGCTCAATGCTCCGCTGTCCGTCAATACCCACCAGCCGTTCAGCAGTCAGTGAAAATACACAGATTGACTTTAATGGAAACCTAATGAATCCGCCGCTGTTCCGGAGCGGATTCGCAACTGTTCCGCAAAGTGTCTATCACTAGAGTTTGATTGCTGCGTTCTCACCTGCCCAAATGAACCCACCAAGGGGGAAAACGAACTCTAGTGCGATTCAACCCAACTAAATTAGGCAGATGTGAAAGCCCCCTAACTGAAATTAAATTTCACCCCTTCTTCTTTTCAAATATTTTCATGGGGGAAAGCTTGATTTAAGTACATTTTTATTTTTTATTTGACTAATTATGGACATTGGATATTAGTGATTTAGGGGACCCCTGAGTCAACTCCGAGTCAGCTTTTTTAAGCTATGCCTTTGTGGGCGGAGCAAAGCGAGATAACAGCATGGCAGACTATAAACTTTTACAAACCCAGTCTTGACTCAAAATGACCTGCTGTAACTACAAAACAAACAGAATAGAGAAGAAATGGAAACAGAGAAGGATGACAGTGACGGAAACCGAGGGCAGCATAACGTAAAGATTATTGTGGGGTGGCTGCTCTGCAGGTGCACTAGATGCACTAGGAGGTTGTGAATAATATATTTATTTATAATTAAAAGTGAGGTGTACAGATGGATTTTAAAGTTGATCGTTTTCTCAAAGTACTATTTCCAAAGTCAAGAATGAATTTAGTTTTTCATCAACTATATTTAAAAAAATATATATATATAATTTCAAAATGTAAGGCATTCTTATTAAACATACTATGAGTTTTTTTATATTAAATAGTGTGTATTCGTTGGAATACCATATTTATTTTATATTAGTATTGGCCTCAAAAACAAGTATTGTCGGACTAAGAGTGTGAACTAGAGAGAGAGACAGAAACAAAGTCAGAAAACAAAGTTTAAAAACTCACTGTAAATAAGGCAAAGACTGAAGCAGACAGAACTGCCCACGGCAGCGTAAAAGTTCAAACTGAAATAGATTACCAATGCAAAGCTTGGCACAGGCGCAAAGTGGAATTAAACACTTCAATCTCCAATCACTCGTGTATTTTCGGGCAAAAATCAATATTCATTATTGTCACAGGGTGTTCCGCTGACAGTTGGAGAGTGCAGCTGCCTGGCTATACAGTATCAGAATACCACAGACACAACACATGTATAAAAATAAACAAATTACAACAAACATAAGAATTCACGAACCCACAGCATTATGCCTCTTGGTCTGTGTGATCCAGTGTGCTGTAATTGTTCTTTTAACAACTCATACTATCGAGTGGAGGCTTTGATGACACTGATTGACAGAGTTGAAGAAAATAAACATAATACAGTAATTTAAACAATTAACACACCGTCACAGAATGTGTGTTAATTAACGCACACCCTGATCAAATCACAATACTTACAGTCTGAGCTGTTTGACCTGGCATGTTTGTGTGTCTGGCCTCTGTTGTGTGTCAGCTTCTCTCAGCGCTGCTCTTCTACCGCTACTCATGCCAAGCAGGCAGGATTTATGAGGCTCTGGCATCACAGCAGGATTTCCCTGCCTACTAACCACAATTGTCTACCTGGATTTTCTGAACATAAAAACGTGAAATTTGTATAAGACATTACCAGTGATATTAATAGGTTTTCACTGTAGTGAGTCCCCGGGACCCACAGGTGGTTATTTGAGTGGGTCCAGGGAAACTGGATGGGACGCCAATGATCTATGATCAATGGTCTATGGTTATAATTACGGTTACATTCATGTATGTTGAAAATGTATCTTAAAATTAAACCCAAATCCCAAATTTGAAAACTTTATTTACAAAACATTATACAAATGTCACATATTGAGTTGAGAACTCCAAGACCATTTACCTAGTAAATCCAATGGGATAAGTGATAAGAAAATGAACTAAGTCAAATTATGTGAAATTACAAAACATTAAACTTGATTAAGATGGTAGTCTGTAATTCAAGGCTGTAGCCCTTAATGATTTCTTGTATTTCATAGTGTAGAGCCTCCTCTCCTCTTTCCAGTTTTGTGGCAGCAAGGGCATTTAGTCTCTAACCTTGCAAGATAGATGTGGAGACGGTAAGAAAATGGTGACCAGAGGGTAGATTTAGAGATTCACGGATTTGATGCCAATATTTAGCTTACTGCATCTTTTCTAATTTTGCGTCCAGGACACAGGGCATCATCCCTGTGTTATACTGCACATTTTTTCTTATTGAATTGTTAAGTATTACATGTACTGGGTACCCTGGAAATCCAGGGTTCTCACGAGAGCACAATTTGAATTGAGTTACTCTGGCATCAAGTGATGCTAATCATTAACTATGCACTTGCAGCCGAGCTGAATTCATCGTATCAGTGTATCTGATATAGGCGGGCCAGAGACAAGCTAAACGGATGACGACAGTCGCTGCAACGTCAGTCAATAGTAAAGTTTGCAACATGGCTACAGACAGTTGTTTGAAATGGCTTTGGTAATTACAATGAATGAGTTAGACATGGAACAAATTACAACACCAAAAAAAGATACAATAAAAATATTTATTAATTTAACTTATTTTTTTAAATTAAGTGCTGTAGTAAAACTAGCAAGAGACAAGTTATATTGAGATAAGTTTTGGACACACTACGTTATTCAATGATTAAATTAATAAATACGTTTGTATCTCTTTTCGGTTTTGTAATTTGTAGATGTCCCTAAGCACTTGTCTTACTGCCTGTAGCGCTAGCAGCAGAGAGCAGAAGCCAGCAGGCAAGTGTTATTTAAATGAACTCCTGGTGTACTTACAAACTTCACAATCCATCAATTTATGAGTACAAAACCTATTTTTACTAATGTGGAAGTTTGGTATAATTTCAGGCATTTTTAGTGGTGTAATTTACAAGATACACCCGTGGTTCCATTAGCGCCTGCACTAAGCTAACCAGCTGATAACGCTAACTCGCCCAATGTTCAACCCAGGTGGAAAAAAGCTTTTGAGGGGTTGCTTGGCTCGAGGTCGTGGTTCAAAGGACCCTAGAGTTAAATTACTCTAAACCATCACTTTAAGTGAGGCCAAATTAAGGAAAGATTGGTGACTAAATCATTAAATAGTGTATGCAAATGAAAATTGAAATACAAATCGAATTGGCACCCATGTATCGTGAAAGAATCCAATCAGAACAAAAGCATATCGTCCCAGCCCTATTACTAAGTATTTTCAAATCCTTATTTTGAGCGATATGCATCCCAGCTAACCTGGCCGCTGGGTTCACCAACATTAGCTTCTTGTCTCATCAGGGGTCTAATAAACACCAAATAAATCAAAGGCAGTGCCCATAACACTATTTTCCAATCTACTTTAGCCGCTAAAATTCAAGGGACTCACTTGAGTGCGGCTTTCATGATCAATCAGCCGTTGAGGCTTTTGTCACTATTTGTCACTCTGCCTGAGGAGAAATTGCGATACTTGCGCTGCGGTGTATTTGGTTGTCATAACTTCACGAGTGATGAGATCCTGTCATTGTTCCAGTTGCTCACCCTCAAAGGGGAGAAAGAGCAGATGACTGTTCGCTTGAGTTCAATGGAGCAGACTGAACCCTTTTTTAAACAGGTTGTTAAATGTACTTGCCCAACATGGTGTTTTACTTGACCCGGGCCATCGGGCAACCCTTAATGTTGAATCCTACTCTTGAACATGTTGTCTCCTCGTTCAGGCATTCGAAACAGTAACAGAAACAGTAAATAGTAAAAACCCGATGTGACATTTGGCTGAAGCTAATCAGAGAGACATAAGTAACATGATGCTTCATTTATATATATATATATATATAT
>NC_045738.1:8511663-8513048 GCF_008692095.1 Etheostoma spectabile | reverse complement strand
ATATATATATATATATATATATCTCATTTATATGCTCATACCTGTCCAAGTGACTAAAGAGGTCTCTAGTCAGATGTGCAGGGTGCTCCACCAGCAGAAGGGGCGGAGCGTCAGAGATCCCACTTCCTCCTTAGCTCGTCACTAGATCATGTTCCTTGAACAAGAGAGAAACAGACACAGAATAAAAACCTTGTTTCACTACAGATGTGAAACAGCAACGTGCATTTTATGTTAGAGTGACCAAAAATACCCAAAAATTCTTAATCCGAGCAGTTGTCCCAAATCCCGAATCCTGACCTAATTGCCTTCAAAATTAGAGCAAAATATCAAGAGCAGATTCTCAAATAGTTATAGTCTTTGCTATTTTTCATTCATTCATTGTTGATTCATTCATTGTTGAAATGGAGGCTCAAGGTGGTTTCCCGGAACCCGATGGACACGTTGCTTAACAGCAAAAACGTCTGTGCAGGTACCGGGAGGACTGGGTAAGGAAACAAAACTGGATATACTGCCTTTTTACGTAATGCAAACAAAGTGTTTTGCAATGTATGTAGGAAGGAGTTTGGTATTTCACACGGGGGGAGTCAGACGTCAGGCTGCATGCTAGTAACAAACCACATAACAGCCCAACTGTACAGACCAACAGTTTGGTCTCATCCTTCTGTAAGCCAAAGGATGACTCCATGTATAATAAATTCGCCGCTGCTGAGCTGATTTTTTTATTTGTATTTTCGGGTTTACATGACAGTTGTATTCCTGGATAAAAATAATAAATTAAATCATTTTGGTGCAGAGTTTTGAAATTCATATCATCCCACTGTCCCATATTTTACCTATTATCATCTGGTCACCCTATTTTATGCAAAGATTCTTGTGTCTTGAAACCAAGGGTCTAATACAAGTAATAATCCAAAGAGTTTGACTGTGGTCAAATGGTTAGAAAAGAGAGCAAGATTATTCCGATCCACTTCAGGGACCTTAAACATACTTCCTGGCTGCACACGCACAATAATAACGCTCATCTTTCTCACATAATCACACAGTCAGAGTCACAATGTCACCAGGCATGTTTCCAGTTTCACCAATTCTTCCCGGTGTTAGTGGAAATGCGTCATCTTTCAGTCAAACTCGTCTGAATAGCGGACTCTGGAAAACTGCAAATTGTCTGCCTGGCTCTGTCTCCCTTTGTATTGTGATACATCCATCACCCTTCCTTCCACACCCACCCAAAGGTCAAACATAACTAAAGACACTCTGCCAGCCTTGAAGCTGGATAAAACAAGAGGAAGAGAGAAGACAGAGGGATCAAGGGGTAGACAGATATTAGGATGGACAACTGACGGATTCTCAGAAGTGATCATTTCACTGGATTAATCTGCTATTTT
>NC_045738.1:8509510-8511653 GCF_008692095.1 Etheostoma spectabile | reverse complement strand
TTTTTTATCCGTACAGAATAAAGATGAGAGTGTGTGTGTGTGTGCGCGCCTGTGTCCTTCAATTTGGTCCTTGGCCTACTTTAAAGCCAAGTCATCATTCTGGTCTACTGAGATATCATATTGCCAGCCTGTGTGTGTATTACGAGTTTGTATTAGAAGAAGAACCATACCATAAATCTCTTCCTGCCAGCCCACACACTCCTGCGTTAATGAGTGTGAGGAGGCTGTACTGCAGTGCAGGTATGCTTCAGTATATGAAGGATCCTGGCCACCAAAGGTGTCTGTCTGTCTCCTCCTGGGTGAGTCATCATTCCTTCTGTCCTACCTACTTTTCTCTCTCTTTCTCGCCCTCTCTCACGTCACAAACTATCTCTTTTTTTCTCCCTTCATCTTGCACACACCTCCACAAACTTTGAGTGGAATGAAACCCATCTGCAAATTGGAAGCAGGACAAGCAAGAGCTTCTATAAATAGTAATACTCATCAGATTCCCCTGGCAATCACAAAATAGACCTACAGAACCACACGTGCAACACACTGCTGCGCAAATAGCAAGCAACTCATCTCTATCGCTGTCTGCAAAGCAAACCTCTTCCTCTCCTCATTCTGCTTGTGTCATGCTGTTGTCATTGAGTGCTATACATGTATTCTGACAGTGTTGGGCAAGCTACTTTTAAAATATTATAGATGACTAGTTACTGTCATTTGAGAGTAATTAGTTTTATTACAATATTACCATCTCTGAATTGTAATGCTTTACACTACTTTTGCATTAATTGCATTAGCAATTAAGTAGCTGTTATGGGGGTAGCTGTTATGTACAAAGATACATAAACAACTACAAGTGTACACAATACAGGAATTACCCTTTTTTACTTTTTACTTATCGACAGGAATTGATAGGTCAAACAGCAAACAGCTGTCTTTGAGATTTCACATGAACAACGGTTAAAGTTACTCTAGCTACTGAAGAGTAGCATAAATCCTCTGTTCAATTAAGCGATGCACCCCAAGCTTCTATCCTTAAACAGCCATGCATGTGCCAATTTAACAAGAGAGTGGAGCAAAAGAGGTAAGGATCGTGACTGGCCTCTGACGAGCTGTTACCACCACCTATTAACATCATTGCTACACAATTTCTAAAACGTAAAAATAAAACCAAAATGAATTAAACTGCATTGTGTTTGTTTTGCCATGGCTACATGATGCACTGCAGAATGGATTTCAAGGACTTTGCGCGCCGCTTGATGGTCTCCAACGTATTTTATACAAATCTTTGAGTTAACATGTACTAAATAGGAGTTGAATTTGCACTGCACTGCCACCATGCCTTGATGCTCATGACAAGAATAGCATTTATAGTTATCTTTATTAAAGTGAATTACGTTTAAATTGCCATCATGCATGAATGAATAATATTTTTGCAACTTTACCTGTAATAATCCGCGATGATCACATTACACAAAACTTAAATTACACGTCAAAATTGTTAATATTTTTAGAGATCCCCCAATATTTCACAAATCACGTTGTAAGAGGAGCTTATTAAGGGGGGCCAAGCTCCGCCATAGTTTGCACCGGCTAACCTGTATTACCACTTAAACTAACATCACAAAGCCATGTACGAAAGTTGTATGGCTAAAAAGCAAGTAAGAGAAATACCACCCAACAGGGATCACTGACAGCGTAAGCAGAAGCGTAATACTCCATATGAACTTGCTTCAGAACAGAAAGTTGAAATTACTCAAGCTGTAACAGGGTGTACGTGTCTGCACTTTTTGGCTAATATGTTACTGACTTTCATATTAAGGTTTACACCAGGGTTTGTCAGTGCTATATGTTGTCATGGTGAATATTACATGTTTACATGGCTTGACGTACAACAAATCAGTCACTGTGATTGAAGTATTTTATAAATAAATAATATCATTCATAAATTCATACATCACCTAATTTTATCAATATAATAACATACAAGCCTGGCCTACAGTAAAGAACAGTTTACAGTATGTTTAATCTATCTAATATTGTGTTGGTCTCACCATACAATGAGTTATTGTTTGTCTTGTTAAATAATACAGCAGATGAAGTCATTTAGGCATTTTAAATCGTAATCACTATATTGGTTTAAAAAAAAAAAAAA